>NC_136999.1:13029643-13042143 GCF_032717465.1 Coenobita brevimanus
GCACAGATACAGGCACAAGTTGAACTTGCTAGGATTCAGGCAGACCATGAGTATCGCATGAAACAAGGTGGAACTGGATCATCTAGCTCTGATGATTTTGATGTGGCTAAAAATGTTAAACTTGTCCCTCCTTTTAATGAATCTGATTTAACAAAGTATTTTTCAGTTGTTTGAGAGGGTAGCTACAGGTTTTAATTGGCCTAAGGAGTATTGGCCAGTACTCCTTCAAACTGTTCTCACCGGTAAAGCTCAAGTAACTTATGGATCTTTGCCTCAGGATCAATCTGATAATTATGATGTAGTTAAGAGCTTGATTCTTAAGGCCTATGAGCTTGTTCCTGAAGCTTATAGAGTAAAATTTAGGACAACTTACAAGCAAGATAAGCAAGCCCATGTTGAGTATGCAAAAAATCAAAGAAGATCTGTTAGAGTAGTGGTTAAATTCTAAGAATGTGGATTCTGATTTTGGTAAATTTAAGCAGATGATTTTGCTGGAGGACTTCAAAAGGTGTATTTATAAAGATGTAAGCCTATATCTTGATGAGAAAAGAATAGATAATTTGTCTGATGCTGCAGTTTTAGCTGATGAGTATGTTCTCACTCATAAGAGATATTCTAATGAAAAAAGGAAAGCTGTGAGTAAGTACGTTGCCTCTACTCAGAGTACAGGTAACAGGAAAGAGAATAAGGATGATGTTTCTCAGGAAGTAAATACCAGCTTCACCTCTAGATTTCAGAAAAGTAAATGTACTTATTGTAGTAAGCTTGGTCATACTACGGAGAGATGTTTCAGGAGACAGCGTGATGTGAACAAAAGGAGTCTTTAAATATTCAGTCAATTGGTCTAGTGTCCACTCTTGAGAGTTCCCAGAATTCTTTAACTGAGTTAACTGAACCTGCTTTGAGGGGTAAATTAAATCCTCATGATGAAGCTCCTCTTTTGAGCAGTAACGTGGGTGACACTCTCAAGAGTTCATGTGCTAATTTCCTGTCTGATGGTTTTGTCAGTCCTCTGGACAGTAATGACAGGAAATCAGTTCAAATATATCGTGATACAGGTGCTTGCCAATCCCTTATGCTGACCAGTGTTCTAGGCTCTAATGTTAATTCCTCTGATGAAACTGTAATCTTACAAGGTGTAGGGAATAATTACTTCTCTGTCCCTCTGCGCAGAGTGAAATTAGAGTCTGGTTTTGTTAATGGTTCCGTTATGGTTGGGTTGGTTGAGACACTCCCAATGTCAGGTGTAACTTTCTTACTTGGAAATGATATTGGTGGAAGTCAAGTGTGTCCAGCTCCTCAGTTGTCTAGTGAGCCAGTGGCTGCGGCCCAGGATTGTGATGTCCCTGATGTGTTCCCTGCATGTGCTGTCAATAGGGCTAAGTCTAAAGTTACTGGTGACTTAGAGGATAATGATGATGATGATGTTATCCTAGCTGACACTTTTCTTGCTAATTTGGACCACTCATCAGATGAGGCAGTACCCTGTAGTGTTGATAATTTGTCCCGTCAAGAGTTGGTTGAGTTGCGGGTTGCTGACCCTGAGTTGAAAGGTCTGGCTAACTCTGCTTCCAGTGAGGAAGAGTCAGCTGGTGCTTCTACTTGTTATTATATAAAGTCAGGAGTACTTATGAGGAAGTGGAGACCCCCAACAGCATCAGCCGACTGTGAATGGGAGGTTGTACATCAAGTTGTCATCCCTCGTGTTTGTAGGCAGGATATCATTAGAGTGGCTCATGATTCCAGTTTGGCAGGACACCTTGGAGTGAGGAAGACTGTGGCACGCATTTTGAAACACTTCTACTGGCCAGGTATCTTCAGGGATGTTTCCTGGTATTGTAAGTCTTGTCACACCTGTCAAGTTGTGGGGAAGTGTAATCAGACCGAAAAGGTTGCACCTCTAGCTCCCATTCCTCCTTTTGAGGCGCCTTTCACCTGTGTGTTGGTGGATATTGTGGGCCCTCTTCCTAAGACTTCTTCAGGATTTTCTTATGTGTTGACCCTGATTGATATGGCTACTCGTTATCCTGAAGCCATTCCACTTAGAAATATCTCAGCAAAGAACGTGGTTAAGGAAATGCTGGGGTTCTTCACAAAGTTTGGTCTGCCCAAAGAGGTACAGTCAGACCAGGGAAGTAATTTCATGTCAAATGTTTTCAAGCAGTCTCTGAAAGAGTTGGGCATCACCCAGATCACGTCTTCAGCTTACCATCCCCAGACCGAAGGAGCGCTGGAGAGATATCATCAAACACCCAAATCGATGCTCAAGAAATACTGTTTGGAACATCAGAAAGACTGGGATAAAGGTCTTCCATTCGTTGTATTTGCCGCAAGAGAATCTCCAAATTAATCACTGGGCTTCTCACCCTTTGAACTACAGTTTGGCCATGAAGTAAGAGGACCCCTTAAGCTACTCAAAGAATGCTGGCTGTCGGAGGAAGATGACGTCAACCTGCTGGAGTATGTGATGAAATTCAAAGAACGGCTGTCCACTGCTTTACAGCTGGCGAGAGAGAATTTAGGAGCTGCTCAGGGGAAGATGAAGACTTGGTATGATAAGAAGTCCAGGTTACGCCATTTTCAGCCAGGAGATTAGGTTTTGATTCTGCTACCAGTTCATGGGCAACCTCTTCAAGCCAAGTTTAGTGGTCCTTATTTCGTGGAGAAGAAACTCAGTGATGTCAACTATGTCATCGCCACACCAGATCGTAGAAAGAACAAGCAACTATGTCACATCAACATGCTGAAGTTATATCACAGGCGGGACAGAAAATAATCCAGTCTGCACTGTAGCTGTTCCACCCGAGTCTGTAAGTGAAGTTCTTCCATGCAGCATGAGCCTGAGTGATAGTTTGGGGAAGAATCCTGATATCATGAATGATCTCCAGACTAAGCTTTCTCATCTACCTCCCGAGGAAAGGCAGGAGTTTTCGGCATTACTGCAGGAGTACCCGCAAGTGTTCCGTGCCACTCCAGGAAGAACCACTGTGTTGATTCATGATGTCGATGCTGGAGACGCAAAGCCAATTAAATTGCCTTCTTACCGTGTGAACCCAGTGAAAGTTCCTCTCATCGAGAAGGAGCTTGGCTACCTGTTGGACCACAAGATGATTGAGCCATGTCAAAGCGAGTGGAGTTCTCCTGTCACTCTAGTCCCTAAGCCAGGTGGGTCACAGCGGCTTTGCATTGACTACAGATGTGTTAATCAGATAACCAAAACAGACACTTACCCTCTCCCTCGCGTGGAAGATTGCATAGACAAGATCGGAAAGGCTAGGTACATAAGTAAGTTTGATTTGTTAAAGGGATACTGGCAAGTACCTATGACTGAACGTGCTAGGGAGATCTCATGTTTTGTAACACTAGGAAAGACTTTTGCATGTTCTGTAATGCCATATGGTATGAAGAATGCACCAGCCACTTTTCAGAAGCTCATGAATGTTGTAACAGAGGGTTTGGCAGGGTGTGTTGTTTATATTGATGATGTATTAATCTTCAGTGACAATTGGAAAGATCACCTATGCCATGTCAGTAAATTTCTTGAGCGTTTGGTTCAGGCTAATCTTGTAGCTAATTTATCAAAGTGTGAGTTTGGTCAAGCTAAAGTTCAGTACCTTGGATACGTAATTGGTGATGGACATGTTGCACCACTAGGAGCTAAGGTTTAGGTTATAGGTGATCTTCCCAGACCTAAAAGTAGGAAAGAGCTACAAAGATTTTTGGGAATGGTAGGTTATTACAGGAGATTTGTTCTTAACTTTTCTATTCTTGTATCACCACTTACAGACCTACTGAAAAAGGGAGTTAAATTTGTCTGGACCGATAACTGTGAATCCTTTTTCAACAAACTTAAAGCTATCCTATTAAGTCAGCCAGTGCTCGCTACTCCAAATTTTACTAAGCCTTTTAAGATGTCTGTTGATGCAAGTGATACAGGAGCTGGGGCTGTTTTGCTGCAAGAGGATGATCAGGGTATTGAACACCCTGTATCTTATTATAGTAAGAAGTTCACTCCACCTCAAAAGAACTACTCAACTATTGAGAAAGAGCTTTTGGCCTTGATTTTGGGTTTACAGCATTTTTCATTTTATTTGTGTTCTAGTTTTGACCCCATAGTCATTTATACCGATCATAACCCACTGAAATTCCTTAGTAAGTTTAAAGATAAAAATCAGAGATTGACAAGATGGAGTCTACTTCTTCAGGAATATTCATTAGATATACAACATGTCAAGGGGAAAGAAAATGTTATTGCAGATTGCTTATCTAGACTTTAGACAGACTGTTTTAGAGTAATAAGAAATTTCCTTTGTAAATTTCTTTTTCTTTGTGGGGAGGTGTTACATAGCCTATGATTTCATTATCCTTTGTGTAATTCTAACGTATAATATGCTGGATGTTTGATCACGAGCGTGTTCTACCTCACGCCCCCCTCCTCCCTTATAGTAGAGTAAGTCGTTCTTTCTGTTGTTCAGAGCAGGATTGTCAACTCTTTGTCCCCATGGCTTCATTTGCGCGTCCTTCTTACAAGTTGTATCAAGCTCTGCCGGCCCCTATATAATGAGCTCAGTCTCTGCATTATTACCACTTAGATCTATTCCTCATTTTGTTCACATCTCTGTCCTCCCCTGTAATGTTATTATTGTGAGTGCTCAGGAAGTCTCCAACCATCTAGCAGCTGTGTAATTTGAATATAAGTGATATTGCATTTGTTCTTGTACTGTATAGCATAAGGTGTTAATTCTTAGGCCTAGTAAGGTTTTTGGGATTCATGTGTTTTTGTGTCAGTCATTTTTGATAATATTTTGTATCTGTAATAATTTATCTTGCATTAACTGAGCATTACCCAGTGTATTTTCATTTTATCAGGGCTGACTTAGATAAATTTACTCTTGCTAATTTCGTGTTAATAGAGGCTATTGCAGTTAACCATATATTTAACCTGTTTTTTGCCATTACATTATCCTTATGAGTCCTGAATGTTTTGTTGTTAGTTTGAGCATTAAACTTTAACTTGTAATTTTACCTAACTCTTTGGTTTTGAACCTGGAACTTTACGGGACAGTAGTGATTTTTAGCATTCTCACTTAAAGTGTACGGTATCTTTCTCTCTGTTCCGTAACTATATATATATATATATATATATATATATATATATATATATATATATATATATATATATATATATATATATATATATAGACACACACACACACTCTGTATATCAGTGTATTCGTATACGCGTCTGTTAACATAGTAGGATATATATATATATATATATATATATATATATATATATATATATATATACGCACAAGAACCTTGCGACCCCATCAGGTCGCTCAGCACTTGTCCAAATTAGAGCCATCTCTCTACCACTCTTTGCAGCAAGTGCTTTCTGGCCCAACAGGGCCGCAAAGCACCTTCCCAAATGAGAACGATTTCTGAATAGTTACCACTACCACCACCACCACCACCACCCTCACCAACACTACAACTACCACCACCATCACTATCGCCACTACCATCATCACAGTTACCACCAGCATCACCACTACCACCACCACCATCGTCATCACAGCAGTCATCACACCACCACCACCACAGTTACCACCATCACAGTTGCCACCACCACCATCATCACAGCTTCCACTACCATCACCACCACAGCTACCATCACCATCACATCTACCACCACCACCATCATTATCATCACAAATACCACTACCGCCATAATAGCCACCACCACCATCATCGTCACAGCTATCACCGCCACCTCCACGACCATCACAGGTATCACCACCCCCACCACCATCATCATCACAGTTACAACCACCACCATCACAGCTACCATCAACCACACCACCACCACTACATTTAACACCATTTTCTGTTGAATAAAATTCTCTTCATAGCATCAGTGAAGTAACTGACATTAGAATGTAATTGTAATCCCCCCCCCCCTCTCTTTCTCTCTCTCTGACACTCATGAAATTCTGTGGAAATACCCTGCTGCCTCTTCTACTTGCGCGTATTGGACCAGTAAGGGAAACAGTTATTAGGGTCCAAAACATCATTTCAGAAAATATCAGTCGTAATCAAAATTTGAACTTGACCATCTGGGACACAGTTCCAATCTACTTGTCAAGGAACACCCTGACTATCCTTTTTCCAGTTTTGGCTCTGCTACACACACACACACACACACACACACACACACACACTTTTCGAGACTTTTCGAGTTGCGTGGGGCCAAGCAAAAATCTAGATGACTGAAATATGTCATCAACTGGGCTCAGGCTGCAAAATATCTTCCCATAACGGATTTATCTGGTTCCTCACAGATTTAGGAGGTTCAGCTTTTATTACGCCAAACGACACAGTGCCTGGCCCCTATCTAGGATTCGCGGGTTCGATTCCCGACTAGCGTATTAAAAACTATCCACATGTGTACGCATGTGTAATGTGTTTCTCTGTCATATGGGAAAGAGCTTGTCTTAGTTGGGATAGGTTTAAACTGCTATGTCATGCTGAGTGAGGCTTAGCAAAAATCCAAATGACTCTAAAATATGTCATCATATTTCATTATTCATGTGATATACATTTTAAAATACAGTCATTATCACACCTTAGCCTTAGTTACATCTTCGCTGGAGCCCCTTCCCCAACCATTCCTGCTCCTTCTTCCTCATCCTCACCGGACACACCTTCCTTTCCCCTCCCTATGAAATCCTTCCTTTCCTCATGTAACCCTTTCTCCCTTCCTCATCCACTAATTCCTTTAAGCCTCCTCCCCATCCCACCACTTCCCCTTCCTCCCCTTCTCTTCCTTCCCCCACCCAACCCTCTTCCATCTCAATCATCCCTTCTCTCCCCCCACGTAACCCCCTCCCTCCCTGAGCAACCTCCTCCCTCCCCTTAAAAATCTTTTCATGTTGTATTGATCTTCCTTCCTTGGCAAACTTCATCTTATTTTTGTTTCTATCTCCCCTCCCCTCATTTACACTCCCCTTCCGCACAGAGCCCCTTTCCCCCCTCACACCCTTCCTTTCACTCCCATAGGCCCACTTTACACGAACGTTTTTTTTTTGTCATGCAAGAAAATCGCCTCACAGGATCTTGTCAAAAAGGTATAGCTTCACATGAACTATTTTTTGCGGCGTGGGAGCTCTTCAGGAAGGCATGTCTACCCGTGAACCGTTCTTTGCATGCTCAGTTCCTTGTGTCAGCTCATGATTGAGGAAGTAAAGCAGACAGTGATATATGTGTACTTGATCAAAAAAGTGTTGAAAAAACACAGTGCAAGTGGTGGAACCACACCATAAACAACACTATACTCGGTTCCACGGAGTCTGACGCACTGATTTTGTCAGCCGAGGACAGGTGGATCTGGTAACACTGCTCGACGTACTCGGGCTGTGATTGGTGGATTTCCGTTGTGTTTGAACGTGCTCAAATTGACTTTGTATTTCAACCAAGGCCTCATTGATTTGTAAGATACCGGATTATACAGATACAAATTAAAGCAATGATATCTTTAATGATAAATATGTGCCTTTTAAATTACTAGAGATAAATCTGAACGACAATGATAACAAAAAGTAAGTAAAGTCGCGATTGGACGCATGCGGACAAGTCAGCGACTGATTTAAATTCATTTTATTATGTTTGATTTCGTTTATTCCCTACGCGGTTTTATTATAGCAGCATATTTCAACTATTATTTTCTCATGGAGTTTGCTTTTATCTTAGTTTCCTTTCTGCCATCATTAACAAAAATTCGGTTCATTCTATAATGATGTAAACCATTACTTTCCCGGCTCTTTGTCGAGGGGGCAGAGATACATGCTTGAGGATGCACTGTGACCAGGGATTGGGTGGCCGTCTGTATGTCTGTCTCTTATGATACAAAAATGTTATGGAAAATCAAACATCAAACTTATTCATGTAAGAAATAATTCTACTGAATCTGATTATGAATACAAACAAATGCAGATTTTTAAAGCTACTGTTACCTATGAAGGTAATGAAAATATGTGTGTACACTATGTGTATTAAGAATAGAATTGCATGTATTGGCCCCAGTGAGGTGTGTGTGTGTGTGTGTGTGTGTGTGTGTGTGTGTGTGTGCTTACACAAATCATAATTATTAGAAGCTAAGCGAAGCATATCTAGAGTCAGGTTGTATATTAGTAGATGAGGTAATGAAGGGCATAGTGCAGACTGTTGACTGTGACACTGTGTAGTAGTGGTGGGAAAAACATCCGTGCCTTCACAGGACCTCGGAACCACCTCGCTATGAACGTCTGAATTCCCGCCACAGTCGCTGACTTGTCCGCATGCGTCCAGTCACGACTTTACTTACTTTTTGTTATCATTGTCGTTCAGGTTAAAAGGCACATATTTATCTCTAAAGATATCATTGCTTTAATTTGTATCTGTATAATCCGGTATCTTACAAATCAATGAGGCCTTGGTTGAAATACAAAGTCAATTTGAGCACGTTCAAACACAACGGAAATCCACCAATCACAGCCTGAGTACGTCGAGCAGTGTTACCAGATACACCTGTCCTCGGCTAGCAAAATCAGTGCGTCAGACTTCGTGGAACCGAGCATAGGTTATCATTTAATATCCTAAGAGAATGGAAGAAACTGTGATCAGATTATATATCTATGACTAATATCTATGAGTATATTTGGCGATCTTTCTGCCGTATCTGTCAGTCGATCAATCAATACTTATATCTATAGGCTATCTATAATCCTCTCTCTCTCTCTCTCTCTCTCTCTCTCTCTCTCTCTCTCCTTCTTCTTTACTTTCTCTTCCTCTTCCTCCTTCTTTTCCTTATCGACATATCATCATGATCATGTTCATCATCATCATTATTCTTCTGCTTTCATTTCTTCTCCTTGTCCATTTCGTTTTCCATTGCTATCTGCTCTTTTTCCTTCTAGGTAGGATGGTAAATATTTCCTGTTTGGTATCACTTAAGCATTTTGGCATGCTAGAGTTATACTATTGTATCGGGTAATATGGTTGGTATTTATGGCATTACTCGGGTAATTATACCATATCCCATCCTTATTACATTTTATGTTCTAATAATTTACTTTTTTTTTGGAGGGTAGGATAGGTAAAATTATTCTATTCTGCATATTACAATTCATCTGTCTGGTATGGTATTAACATGAACATTAGTAATCAGGCATTTGCTCTTGCTTCTAGTATTCACACTTCATAATTCATCCATTAAAAACTGGCAAGAATATAATCATTGCATTAGTACCAAATAAGAGGATACTGAGAAGTAATGTGCAGAAGACCTTGCTAAGAATGAGGTACGGGCATAAGAAAATCACCAAATCCACTTAAAATATGCCCCTCAATCTTTCAACCAACACACGATTTCATTCAGGATAAGAGATAAATTTCAAACTAGATGGGTTGGAATAAAATCGGTTTTCATGTTAGATTAATAGGCTTGTTTTGCAAGTCTTCCTTGCCAGCTTGATTGCAGAAGTTGCACCATAATATTGTTTAAAACTATTATTTATGCAATATAAGTGGGTATTACATGTGCGAGTATATCTGTCTATCTGTCTATCTATCTAACTATCTGTTTATCTATCTATCTATATGTATGTACTGTACGTATATATATATATATATATATATATATATATATATATATATATATATATATATATATATATATTTATATATATAAGTAAACTCTAAATTATCTGTTGTCGCAATATAGGCTCAAAGCAATATCCAGCGCTGCTGGCTTGGCTCTATTAAAGCAATGTCCGGCGAAAATATGCAGTATCCGGCACAAAAACGGGATGTAACCGCGGCTCTATGCAATATCTGGCGTTGAGGTGTATCAATCGGCTTGTAGCCGGTAGCCAACCGGCGCTGTATTATTGTATTACTGTCCTGTATCATTATATGTCACTGATTGCATTGCGCAGTTGACCCTTGTGCGGTGTGATGCGGTGAGGATCTGTCCGTTCTCCCCTTTGGGGCTAAGATGCGAATGAATGTGTTTGAATGGATGAGTAAATGGAGAGTGAGTCGTCCTGTCTCGGCTACCTCCCTTTCCTTGGGGGAAGCAGCCTAGGTATACAGATAGATAGATAGATAGATTTAATGTTTAAATTTGATCTTTAACTCATGGGAAAGTTTTTAGAGTAGAGGTTCGTGATGGATAGTAACATAACATCCAACTCGACACTGAAGATTGAGCCGATGGAGGGTACTATGCAGTATCATGCATTTTGCTTTAACCGGCATAGGGCTTGGCTGAATCACACCAGACAATTAAGAGTTTACTATATATATATATATATATATATATATATATATATACCCTATACATGAAACATCACTCCAGCGTGGTGCTTCGTATAATCAGGATAGAATAACGTTGCTGGCAGCATAGGAGGATTTGTACCAAATCTGTGAGATTTTCTTTCCATATTAAATCTTAACATACCGTTGTCATATTATCATACTTTGCATCAATGAAACACAAGACGATGCTGAGATCCAATATGCAGAATATATCATTGAGGAAGAAATGTTACGAAATCTCCAACGCCATTTGGAATGCGACTCATATACTGAACTTCATGCTGATAACATCGTGGTTTATAGTAGTGTTGCTACTGCCTGACGATTTTATAAAAGTTGCACAGAGCATCTCATAATGTGGGAATGGTAAACAATTTCCATTACAAATAATTACCACTTTCAATACAATGTTACTCTTTCTGACGTCAGAAAGTTTTATTCAGATTAGGTGAGACCTCCTCGTTGTGTTGTCCATAATAACGCCAGACAGTTGTATCCACCATAGTAGACACTTCGTTATTTTACTTTTGCTACACCCGGACAATCATATTCAGTTCATGAGTGCACCCTCGTCGTGAAGTTTGTTTATCGGATCCTGGAAGGTGAGGAACTTAATTATGTGTGTGATTTTCCCCTGTCATTTATCGGAGACGGAATGGGTGTGTGACCCATTTCATTGGCCATGTTGTTAAGTAGTTCTCCCATTACCATAATCTCTACGTTGCTTTCAGGACCGTACCTCACCTCACCTCTAGTAGGGAAAAAGGCGTGGAATGACGATGAAGTTTGAAGTGGTTGGATTTGTGTTGTATCCGTTGACGAGCTGGAACAATACTGCAAAACGCAGACAGGCATACAAGTCACACACACACACACACACACACACACACACACACACACACACACACACACACACACACACACACACACACACTCACACACACACACACACCAAGACATCAAGAGCGTATCCACGAATGTAAGAGGGGGTAAGTAAATATCCTCGGCCCAGAATATGTGTGGGACGGAGGGGGGTAACAAAAAGAGTAAGATTTACATGGGGATCTTCAGGAAAATGCTGGTAATATTTGGGGATACTTGTTAAAGTGTATGCATTATTAACTCTCCCTAGTGGCTTCCGTGACATACTTCTAGCGCCTGGATTTAACTTGAATAGAATACTACATTTCTCTATAACCATTACACTGTTACATTTTCCATATAATAAGCAGGGAGAAGTAGGAGAATTTCCAAGTAACTATCCTGTTTACAAAACGTCCACGCTTTTACAAACAGTACAGACTACAGCAGAATCTGAACCAGCTAAACTATCGCTGAGGTTCATTAAACTTAATAGTATGGAAAATCCCTGTAAGCCAAATGGAAAGTAAGCATATTTAGGGCACTGTTCAGGCAGGGATTACTAACAGGAGAAAAGGAATAATAAACTGGGTAAATGCGCTGTACTATTTCTTTTATGCAAAGTATGAGAATCAAAAGCTAGAAGCTTGGGAGATTTTGTCTTCCAAACATTTTTGAACAGATGAAAGTTAAAATCAAGATACGTTCATTTTGAGCTGTCTATAAACACCGTGTGTAAAGATTTTCATATCTTAAGAAGAATGTGAGACAGAGTAAGGAAGACATTTCCAGAGAGGAAAAGTTCTGAATACTCAGTGAAAAAGCAACTTTACAGTTTTCCGCAATAACATGTTGAAGCAGTGGATAATACGGTTGACACTATTCTCTATTTACTTTTCTCTCTTGTGTATGTGCGTCATTTTTGCTAATAAAGAATGAAGAAGGACCTTTATATAACATATGATATACATTACACATTTAAATATGTCATCAGAAAAAAAAAAAAAAAAAAAGGTGAGAGCCACCGGAACAATCGATCACCTGGGTTGAGGATACGTTTTTGATGCGATGTATATAAATGAATAAAATTTTTGGTGCTGATAAAGTATTGCATTACAGAGCTGGACAAGAAATAAATGAGAGTATATTGATAGACATCTGTTATGTGCCCGTCATAATGAAACAGAGCGGCTGAGGAAAATCAGTGAAAGTAGAGATACTGATGGGGAAGGCTCCACCTCGTTTAAAAGAGAGGCTTTTTGTGAGGTCCCCAGACGTGG
>NC_136999.1:13047143-13292143 GCF_032717465.1 Coenobita brevimanus
TGGCACGGAACACTTGCGGGTACTCCTGCAGTAATGCCGAAAACTCCTGCCTTTCCTCGGGAGGTAGATGAGAAAGCTTAGTCTGGAGATCATTCATGATATCAGGATTCTTCCCCAAACTATCACTCAGGCTCATGCTGCGTGGGAGAACTTCACTTGTAGACTCGGGTGGAACAGCTACAGTGCAGACTGGATTATTTTCGTCCCGCCTGTGATATAACTTTAGCATGTTGATGTGACAAAGTTGCTTGCTCTTTCTACGATCTGGTGTGGCGATGACATAGTTGACATCACTGAGTTTCTTCTCCACGAAATAAGGGCCACTAAACTTGGCTGGAAGAGGTTGCCCATGAACTGGTAGCAGAATCAAAACCTGATCTCCTGGCTGAAAGTGGCGTAACCTGGACTTCTTATCATACCAAGTCTTCATCTTCTCCTGAGCAGCTCCTAAATTCTCTCTCGCCAGCTGTAAAGCAGTGGACAGCCGTTCTTTGAACTTCATCACATACTCCAGCAGGTTGACGTCATCTTCCTCCGACAGCCAGCATTCCTTGAGTAGCTTAAGGGGTCCTCTTACTTCATGGCCAAACAGTAGTTCAAAAGGTGAGAAGCCCAGTGATTCATTTGGAGATTCTCTTGCAGCAAACACAACGAATGGAAGACCTTTATCCCAGTCTTTCTGATGTTCCAAACAGTATTTCTTGAGCATCGATTTGAGTGTTTGATGATATCTCTCCAACGCTCCTTGGGTCTGGGGATGGTAAGCTGAAGACGTGATCTGGGTGATGCCCAACTCTTTCAGAGACTGCTTGAAAACGTTTGACACAAAATTACTTCCCCGGTCTGACTGTACCTCCTTGGGCAGACCAAACTTTGTGAAGAACCCTAGCATTTCCTTAACCACGTTCTTTGCTGAGATGTTTCTAAGTGGAATGGCTTCAGGATAACGAGTACCCATATCAATCATGGTCAACACATAAGAAAATCCTGAAGAAGTCTTAGGAAGAGGGCCCGCAATATCCACCAACACACGGGTGAAAGGCGCCTCAAAAGGAGGAATGGGAACTAGAGGTGCAACCTTTTCGGTCTGATTACACTTCCCCACAACTTGACAGGTGTGACAAGACTTACAATACCAGGAAACATCCCTGAAGATACCTGGCCAGTAGAAGTGTTTCAAAATGCGTGCCACAGTCTTCCTCACTCCAAGGTGTCCTGCCAAACTGGAATCATGAGCCACTCGAATGATATCCTGCCGACAAACACGAGGGATGACAACTTGATGTACAACCTCCCATTCACAGTCGGCTGATGCTGTTGGGGGTCTCCACTTCCTCATAAGTACTCCTGACTTTACATAATAACAAGTAGAAGCACCGGCTGACTCTTCTTTACTGTAAGCAGAGTTAGCTAGACCTTTCAACTCAGGGTCAGCAACCTGCAACTCAACCAACTCTTGACGAGACAAATTATCAACACTACGGGGTACTGACTCATCTGGTGAGTGGTCCAAATTAGCAAGAAAAGTGTCAGCTAGGATAACATCATCATCATCATTATCCTCTAAATCACCAGTAACTTTAGACTTAGCCCTAGTGACAGCACATGCAGGGAACACATCAGGGACACCACAATCCTGGGACGCAGCCACTGGCTCACTAGACAACTGAGGAGCTGGACACACTTGACTTACACCAATATCATTTCCAAGTAAGAAAGTTACACCTGACATTGGGAGTGTCTCAACCAACCCAACCATAACGGAACCATTAACAAAACCAGACTCTAAATTCACTCTGCACAGAGGGACAGAGAAATAATTATTCCCTACACCTTGTAAGATTACAGTTTCATCAGAGGAATTAACATTAGAGCCTAGAACACTGGTCAGCATAAGGGATTGGCAAGCACCTGTATCACGATATATTTGAACTGATTTCCTGTCATTACTGTCCAGAGGACTGACAAAACCATCAGACAGGAAAGTAGCACATGAACTCTTGAGAGTGTCACTCACGTTACTGCTCAAAAGAGGAGCTCCATCATGAGAATTTAAGTTACCCCTCAAAGCAGGTTCAGTTAACTCAGTTAAAGAATTCTGGGAACTCTCAAGAGTGGACACTAGACCAATTGACTGAATATTTAAAGACTCCTTTTTGTTCACATCACGCTGTCTCCTGAAACATTTCTCCGTAGTATGACCTAGCTTACTACAATAAATACATTTACTTTTCTGAAATCTAGAGGTGAAGCTGGTATTTACTTCCTGAGAAACATCATCTTTATTCTCTTTCCTGTTACCTGTACTCTGAGTAGAGGCAACGTACTTACTCTCAGCTTTCCTTCTTTCTCTAGAATATCTCTTGTGAGTGAGAACATATTCATCAGCTAAAACTGCAGCATCAGACAAATTATCTATTCTTTTCTCATCAAGATATAGGCTTACATCTTTATAAATACACCTTTTGAAATCCTCCAGCAAAATCATCTGCTTAAATTTACCAAAATCAGAATCCACATTCTTAGAATTTAACCACTACTCTAACAGATCTTCTTTGATTTTTGCATACTCAACATGGGATTGCTTATCTTGCTTGTAAGTTGTCCTAAATTTTACTCTATAGGTTTCAGGAACAAGCTCATAGCCTTAAGAATCAAGCTCTTAACTACATCATAATTATCAGATTGATCCTGAGGCAAAGATGCATAAGTTACTTGAGCTTTACCGGTGAGAACAGTTTGAAGGAGTACTGGCCAATACTTCTTGGGCCAACTAAAACCTGTAGCTACCCTCTCAAACAACTGAAAATACTTGGTTAAATCAGATTCATTAAAAGGAGGGACAAGTTTAACATTTTTAGCCACATCAAAATCATCAGAGCTAGATGATCCAGTTCCACCTTGTTTCATGCGATACTCATGGTCTGCCTGAATCCTGGCAAGTTCAATTTGTGCCTGAGCCTGTACCTGTGCCTCTTGAATACGAGCATTTGCCTCATTAACACGAGCCTCCGCCTCCTTAGCCTTAGCCTCCTGCAGGGCTAGCTGTAACTTAGCTAATTCAATCTGCGTTTGCTCATTTGGAGGAGTTACATTAAACAAGCTTTCATTAATCATGTCAACAATTTGATCTTTAGAATGATGAGAGCGAACAGCAATTCCCAATTGTTGAGCAACAAGCTTAAGTTCATTCTTTGTTCTGTTTTCTACATCACACACTGTTTGCACATTTGACAAAAAATCTTTGGCTTCATCAAGTGTAGTAATAGTAGACATATTTAATAAGTAACAGTCATAAAATATCAAGCAATATCCTTATGATAATATCCTGAATATCCTGATAAGAGGTCGCCAAATTTATGTTACGGAACAGAGAAAGATAATGTACACTTTAAGTGAGAATGCTAAAAATCACTACTGTCCCGTAAAGTTCCAGGTTCAAAACAAAAGAGTTAGGTAAAATTACAAGTTAAAGTTTAATGCTTAAACTAACAACAAAACATTCAGGACTCATAAGGATAATGTAATGACAAATAAACAGGTTAAATATATGGTTAACTGCAATAGCCTCTATTAACACGAAATTAGCAAGAGTAAATTTATCTAAGTCAGCCTTGATAAAATGAGATACCAGGTAATACTCACTGAATGCCAGATAAATTATTACAGATACAAACTATTATCAAAAATGACTGACATAAAACCCAACATTAATCAAAAACCTCACTAGGCCCAAGAACTAACCTTATGCTACACAGTACAAGAAAAAATGCAACAACACTTATACTCAAGTCACACAGCTGCTAGATGGTTGGAGACTTCCTGAGAAATTCACAATAATAATAACTGTACAGGGGAGGACAGAGATGTGAACAAAATGAGGAGCAGATCTAAGTGGCAATGATGCATTTTTCGTTGAAAGATTCCCTGCACATATTGTACAGGCCGGGCCATACATTAGCCCGGTCAGTGGTGTATGGGCTGATTAAAAAAACAGTAAGTGGGGAGGACAGGACCTGGGGAATGCCCAGCACACACGTCCTGTCTCCTGACTGGCTTTGTGGTGTGTGTGCAATGATGCAGAGACTGAGCTCATTATATAGGGGCAAGCAGAGCTTGATACAACTTGTAAGAAGGACGCGCAAATGAAGCCATGGGGACAAAGAGTTGACAATCCCGCTTTGAACAACATAGAGGACGACTTACTCTACTATAACGGTAGAAGGGGGTAACTGAGGCAGAACACGCTCGTGATCAAACATGCAGCACACTGCGCGTTAAAATTACACAAAGGATGATGAAATCATAGGCTATGCAACAATAAATATATATATATATATATATATATATATATATATATATATATATATATATATATATATCCATCCATCCATCATCGAATCCTACAATGCCCCAAGAGGAGCGTAGGAGCCCAGGGCTAGGCAGTTGGTCTCGACATTTAAGATGAGTGAGCAGCCTCACCTATCCCTGAGTGGCATTACATGAGCAATGAACCCCAACCATCCCTTGGATATAAACCTTCACCCGCTCAATCCGACTGGAGCGCAATAATTACCCACCAAACCACCAGGTGCCAAAATTTGGTTATATGTTTACCACCCAGCGTCGTAAATGGTTTCCTGGTGTACAGGAAACCATTTGGCTTCTCACTCAGTGTAGAGTCGCCCACAGGCAGAAGGAAAAGGAAAGAATGAAGGAAAGAAAGACAGAAGAGGGAGTGTATAGTTACCCGTAGGCAGAAGGACAAGAAAAGAATGAAGGATAGAAAGACAGATGAGGATGGAAGGAAAGAAGGATGGAAGAGAAGAAAGGGCAGACACCCGAGAGCAGCAATACATGGAGTGAGTGGATGATGAGCGCCCCCTCCTACCACTAATATATATATATATATATATATATATATATATTTATATATATGTCTATTTATATATACAGATATATATAATATAAATATATATATATTTATTTATTGGTTGATTTATATATTCAGTAATCCCTGTAAGACTTGGATATCCAAGTCCCAGACACCCCAAGTCCTGGACATTTTGGGCTCAGGTCCTTGGACACCAAAAATGGCCAAATAGCGTAAAAAATTTTAAAAAAAGAAAAAAAAGACATTTTTTTCAGTCCTACTTTGAATATGCCGCACGATGATCAACAGCTGTGTTTTGGCGCATACTTCCTGCGATGTCTGTTACAGCACCCCTGCATCCTCCACACTTCCTGCCTACCTACCATCATGACTGCACGCTGGTTGCTATGGCTGCCCATGTGGTTGCTTTTGTGGTGGTGCCCTACCTGCTGCAGGCCCAACTGTTCCTCTGCTGCCTCTTACTTGTGTGTGTGGAGATGACCCCACCGCCCGACAATAGGAAACGAGTAGTTCTGACTCTGGAGAAGAAAAGGGAGATATTGGAGAGGGTGGACGAGGGATGGTCGACTTCCCGCATTATCCAAGAATTCATTCTGGCTTGCTCTACCTTGTTCATTATCAAGAAATCCCAGGACAAACTCACCCCTTACATGGCAAACTTTGCGTCAAAGACCAAACACCTACAGAGGAAGAGTATGTACCATCCCAGGTTTGCAGAAGTCGACCGCTCCACGCTGATTTGGTATTATCAGTAACGTGCTGCTGCTGTGCTGATGCATGGTACGGAGCTGAAGGCTGCTGCTGAGAAGTTTGCAAAGGTTACACGACACCTCAGACTTCAAGGCATACAAAGGGTGGCTCTTCTCTTTCAAGGTACGACATGGACTTACCAACAATAAGGCCCATGGCGAAGCACTGTATGCCAACGAGAATGGAGCAGAAGAGTATCGGCAGAAGGTGAAGGGCTTGATCAACAGGGAGGGACTCACTCTCGGTCAAGTCTACAACACTGACGAAACTGGTCTACTCTATCGTTCGCTGCCCACGAATATCCTAGCAGAGGAGAAAGAGAAACGTGTACCTGGACGCAAGCTTTCCAAGCAGCGGATATCTACCTTGTATTGTGCCAATACTAATGGTATGCTCCAGCTCAAGGCCATTATTCTTGGCCGTGCAAAGCAGCCTTGGTGCCTTCGTGGGTTGACATGCCTTCCTGTCGTTCGGTACCATTCTGTGAAGGCTTGGTTCACAGCCAAGATCTTCAGAGACTGGTTTAACCAGCACTTCGTCAAGGAGGTCATCCATTATCAGACAATCACACTGGGAATCCCACGTAACCAGATAAAGGCTCTCCTTCTGAGCAATGCATATGTGCATCCTTCTGACAAGGAGTTGGTGGCTGAGAATGGCTGCATTAGGTGCTTGTATTTGCCACCTAATACTACAGCTCTCATCCACCCAATGGACCAAAGAGTGATCGCGGTTATGAGGATGGGACACGCGGGCCAGTGTACTGTGGAAAACCTTAACCCCTACAGCCTCAAGTAATCCATCTACAACTGGGCCAGTGCAAGGAGGGAAGTTCATCAAGGCTCTGGAAAGTGGTTGGTCTCATCTGCTTCTTGGAGCTGATGTGGTGCATGACTTTCTAGGTTTTGACGTGGATGACTTCCATGCGTGTCTTTGTGCGGCTGGCGATGAGGTGGATGTGGATGAAGTGGGTGAGTGGTTGGATGACGATGAGGGCAATCCTGGGTATCAGATTATTTCTGATATCGAGATTGCATATTCAGTTACAGGTACAAATACCCAGCTGGAAGATTCTGATGAGGACAGTGAGGATGATGCAGACTCCTCTCAGTGCACCACTACTCCAGCCATCTCTAAGCTGAGTGCACTCCGGGAGCACATAGAGTTCATTCTAGACTACCTTGAACACCCGGACTGCGACCGGGAGATGGGGCCCCTGGGACTTGTGGAGGAAGTGTGTGCTTTTAGGCAGCACATCAATTGCCAGAATTGCCGTTCCTTACGTCAGTCAACCATTGACACCTTCAGGCCCGTGATCCCCGCCATACCCAGCCCTGGCTCCACACCAATGCCTCACCAAGACATGCATTCCACCTCCGAGCCACAGTCCAACATATCGGCCACGGTGGCGTCTCCACTGGACATGAGTTTGCGCCTATCTTCAGAGTCGTCTGCAGTGGGGAGCCCATCATCATGTCCCAGCGACATGCCCCTCGGCCACCTGCAACACCTACTCTCTGAGTGATAGTGAATAAACAGCAAAAACTCGTCATTGGACCACATGGGAATTTACAGTGTTGTGTGGTGTTAAGAACAGAATGTGCAGTTAAGAAATGAGAATTCAGAGTGCAAAGGATTAAGTGCAGAGTGCAACACTGGCATTTTTCAAGTACAGTGCAAGTAAGAAAAGATTATGCAGTATTAAGTAATCAGATTTCAGAGTGCAAATGATTATGTGCAGAGTGCAACACTGGCGAGTTTCATGTGCAGCCCAAGTAAGAACAGAATGTGCAGTGTTAAGAAATTAGAATTCAATGTGCAAAGGATTAAGTGAAGCACAACACTGGATTATTGTACGTGCTTCAAGTGCACCTTCACCACTGTCAGAGCCTGAGAGGAGGCGGGTTAATCTTCGCAACAACCACGGATGTGTCGTAAGTAGCCTACCCTGTACACTGCTAAATATTTTCCATACTCACATCTGATTTCTCATTCCCTGGTTTCTTTTAATTTATTTAATGGTTTTTGTCCCTTATTTGTGTGCATAGGGTCTTAAATAGGTGCTGTGCTTGTCCGGTTGGGAGTATTCAAAGTTAGGTAGGGTTAGGGTCCATAAGTACCTGTCCAGGAAGCATTTAGCCAAGTCCAGACAAGACCAACTCCCAGACATGCCTTTGGCTCTATTACGTCGGATCTTGGAGGGATTACTTATACGTACACACACACACACACACACACACACACACACACACACACACACACACACACACACACACATATATATATATATATATATATATATATATATATATATATATATATATATATATATATATATATATATATATATATATATAAAATGCAGAGTTTTGCTGAGGTTTGTGAGCATCAAGCCTTGAGAGTAAATGTAGAAAAGAATAAAGTGATGAATATTGAGAGAAGGTGACTTCCAGTGCGATGTTACAGTAATTGGAGGGACACTGGAATTGGTGAGAGAGTTCATATACCTGGGTACAGTGATAGAAAAGAGAGGAAAATGTGCAAAAGAAGTTGAAAACAGAGTAACACAAGGAAAAAAAGTAGCTGGTGCAATGAAGGCCTTGATAAGAAACAGAGGCTTGAGTGATGCAGCTGCACGAGACTTACATGAAGGAATGTTAGTGCCAACGTCAACATATGGATGTGAGACTATGGTGTGGTACGAAAATAAAAAGTCAAGAGTAAGAGCAGTGGAGATGGGACTGCTGAGGAATGTATGTGGAGTACAGAGAGTGGATAGGATATGAAATAATGTGATTCGTGAAAGATGTGGAGTGAGGAAGTCAGCGGACACCAGACTCGAAGAAAATGTACTGAAATGGTATGGTCATGTGGAGAGAATGGAAACAATAGAGTGGTGAAAAAGGTATTTCTGAGCGAATATGAAGGAGGGAGGAGGTGGGATAGGCCAAGGAGAAGGTGGAGAGATATGGTGAATGAGTATGTAAGGAAGAGAGGTTTGGAAGTCGGTGAGGCTAGGGTACTGACAAGAGATCGAGCTGGCTGGATGAATTATTGTGGGGAGAAGTGCATGATCAGGGATATGGCACCCCATCTTAACACGGCAGCATCCGGATTGACTCAGTTGGATACGTTTATGTGAAGCTACAGAACGTCGTGAATGTTTTTGGCGTATGCGGTGGAGCCAGGATTCCGCGGGCTCGAATGATGAGTGAATGGAAGCGTTGCCCATTGGATTGGGCAAATTTGGGCTGTCTGGACATTGCTACTCCTCATCCTGCCCTAGGGTGAGGAGTAGCAATCCAATATATATATATATATATATATATATATGGAGCCTCTGTGGTACAGAGGTAAAGTGTGCGTTTTCGTACACTGAGGAAAGAGGGTTTGCTCCCCACCAGGGTAAAAAAAACTCTGGGAGCCTTCTTCTGGCCATGTACTGCATTGGCAGACACAAGGGGTGCTCTAGGTGAACCAGTGTCGCATACTATAAAGAGTGCTTGCACCCAGTCAGCTTGGGCGGAACGATTACACTTGGTTCACAGACTACACACACACATCCAAAGCCATCCCAACACAACAGTTACACTTACAAGCACTTCTCACCCTACATATAATCTCTACTAGACAGCCTAAGCCACTTGGTAGAGATACATTGGCCGTATCTTCCCCAGTTCGGTCGGGATAAGCCGGTCCTGCAGTGGACACTGAAATGGCTGATGAGATGATCATCATGACTGGGTGCAAGGATACTTTATAGTATGCGACACTGGTTCGACCACGGCACCCCTGATGTCCGCCAAGCAGTACGTGGACAGGAGAACGCTCCCAAAGTTTTTTACCCTGGCGAGGTGCGAACCCTCGCTCTCCAGTGTACGAAAACGCACACTTTACCACTGTATCACAGAGGAGATTATATATATATATATATATATATATATATATATATATATATATATATATATATATATATATATATATATATATATATATTAGATAGATAGATAGATAGATAGAGAGAGAGAGAGAGAGAGAGAGAGAGAGAGAGAGAGATAGGTATAGATATAGATATATAGATAGATTGATGTTGCTATACCTAATTGTTATATTCATGAGTAAACATATTAAACTGGGGGTTAGTCGACAAGTACTTATCAAAGCGACCTTTAAAGGTTAGTACTGTATTACAGTTTACTACACTGGAGGGCAATTTGTTCCATATAATTACATCTCTGTTAAAGAAGAAATGCTTATCTTCATGCGACTGGAATCGTTTGCTAGTTATTGTATGCATGCCTCTAGTATAATTCGGGTGATCAACTGTGAAGTATTTATCAACAACCAAATTATCATGTCCTTGGAATATTATGAATACTTGAATTAAACCTCCCTGTAACCTCCGTTTAGTTAGGGTAAAGAGATTCAGGGCTTCTAAACGTTACTCGTACGGTGTTTTCTCAATCTAGGTATCAGCATTGTCATCCTTCACTGTACTCTTTCAAGTTTTTCCATATCCTTTTTATAATACAGTTAGCAAAACTGATGCAATACTCCAAGTCCGGGCGTACTAAGTAATTATACAAAGTGAAAATATTATCGGATTTATATTCAAATGCTCTACCTATGAATCCAATCAGGTTATTGCTTTTATTTTATATTTTTTCACAGCCTCTGTACATTGTTTCCTTGGTTTCAAATCGTTTGTTATTATAACTCCTAAGTCTTTTTCATGGTTTACCCTATCAAGTTGGACATTATTCATGCTATAACTAGCTCTTACATTTTTACTGCCAATGTTTAGCACTTTACTTTTATTAATATTGAAATCCATTTCCCAAGCTTGGGCCCAGTTAAACAGTTTATCAAGATCTCTCTAAATTGCCTGGCTTTGCAGTGCTGTACCTGCTCTGTTACCTATTTTAGTGCCATCAGCAAATTTTGAAATGTTACAACATAATCCTTCATCAGTATCATTTATATACTGTATATTAAGAAAAGAATAGAACCTAACACTGAACCCTGCGGCACTCTTTTTCCATTTATTACAACTCTTTGCTTTCGTCCGGTGAGCCAGTCTTTTTCCAGCCCGAGAACACTGCTGCTGAAACCATGTGGCCTTAGCTTCTGGAGGAGTCTTTTGTGTGGAACTTTGTCAAAAGCCTTTTGAAAATCGATGTAGACAGCATCAACAGATTTAATCTCATTATACAGTACATGTTCAGTATATCATTGAAAAGTCCAACATATTCGTGAAGCCAGAGAGATTACGAAAACCACGTTGGGAATCTTTGATGAGATTGTTTTTAAATGTTTCACAAACTTGTCTCTGATAATAGCTTCAAGCGATTTGCAAACCAACGATGTTAAAGTAATTGGGCGGTTGTTTTCTGGTTGTGCTCTGTTGCCCTTTTGAATATTGGGGTTACGTTAGCAAGCTTCCATTCATGTGGCATCTTACTGCTCTTCAGTGATAAGTTAAAAAAATTCAGATAAAGGCTTTGATATTTCTTTCTTTAGTTCCTTCAATACACGTGGAGATATTTTGTCCGGTCCCGATGTCTTATTCTCTTTTGATTTGCTAATTACAAGTAGTACATCGTGATCACTCACTGTAATGTTAGTGATTATGTTGCCCTCTTCTACAGGAATGGGGAAAACAGCAGGAATCGTATGTATATTTTCTGTTGTAACTACTGATGCGAAGAAAGTATTAAGATTTTTCGCCAACATAGTTTCATCATCAGTGTGCTCTCCGTTATCTGTGTTTAAGGGACCAACTGTTGGAGTTATTACTTTTTGCTTCTTATGTAACTGAAAAATTCTTTGGGATTTGATTTACTGACAATTGCAATATGTGACTCAAGGTTTTTCTTACTGCATTTATTTAATTTTTGGCTTTCTGTCGAAGGACATCGTATTTATTTTTATCACTTTGACTCTTTGTGGCATTATAATTTTTAAATGCAAGATTTTTTGCATCTAGGCAATGTTTAATGTCGGAGTTCCACCATTTGGGTTTAGAATTTTTGGCAGGCCTTCTGTTGCACATTGGAATACATACCCTGACTGCATTGTTGAGCTTCTTAAAAAAAAAAAAAAAAAAAAAAATCCATGTATCATTGATATCTAAAGTTTCGACAATGGGATACCAGTCACCTGCACCTACAATTGCCTTCATTTTCTTAAAATTTGCCCTCTTAAAGTCAAGCACTTTCTCGCAACTGGCCTTGACATTGTCTTCACTGACTTTAAAGTTAATTGTAACTATACGACGATCACTTGTATTAAATTCTTCCCCTACAATAACGTTACTCACTCACATAGGTGGGTGCGCCAATCATCCACTCACTTGATGTAGGGCTGCTTACGTCTTTCATGTCTGCTATTCTTTTTCTGTGTCTGCCCTCCTCTCCTCCTATTTTTCCCAAACATCCTATCACTACTAATTTCTCTTCTTTCCACTTCAGGTGGCTCGATACTGAGTGACAAGCCAAATGGTTTCCTGTAATTCAGGAACCTATTTGCAAATCAGTGGTAACCATGTAGCCAAATAACGGGGTGACGTAGAGCCACCTAAGTTGCCCCTGTTAACTGTGTTGAGACGCAATGGTAGCGTCCACCTAAGAAATAATCGTCCATACGAATCCCCGAGTCTCGCCATGGCGTGGAGCTGTCGGTCACATGTGAACTGCGGTTCACTGCATGGAATAGCCCTGCAGCTGCGGTTACTTGCCTGCTCGATCAGATTGGGGTAGCAAAGCAATAACGACAACATATCGACAAGTGGTAGGTGGTGGCAACCATCATCCATGTACTTGTTGTAATGTTGCCTATGTCTTCCTTCATCTCTGTCATTCTGTTTCTGTGTCTGCCCTGCTCTTTATACTTCCTTTCGTTCCTATTATTTTTTATTACTATGCTTTTCACTCCAGTTGGCTAGACACTGAGTGACAAGACTAATGATTTCTTGTACCACAGGAAACCACTTACAGTGCTGGGTGGAAATCATATAACCAGATCACGAGGTGACGTGGAGCCTACTATAATGCTCCTGTTAATGGGTAGAGAGATGCAAATGCAGCATCCACCCAGGAACAAAAATTTCACACTTTTCCCTGCGCCTTGCTAAAGCGAGGCGCTGCCAACCTCAAGGAAACGTCGGTTCACTGCACAGAACGGCCTAGCAGGAGTTGTTACTTGCCTGTGATTGATGGGTCTGCTCGGCCAGACAGACTGGGGTTGATCAACATATCGACAGAGGTTTCATCCATAGCATACACGAACATACTGACACAGACTGTATAAACGCCATTCTAGACAGAGACAATTTTTAACCTGGTAAAGATGAGATGCTGGGGAACCTCCTTAATCGACGAAAATACGTGTCTATAACTTAATGTTCTCTGGTCTTTGCCGGGTAAATCAAATGCATAATCCGACACAAATCTACATCGGTGCTTATAATGTCTATTTTTGCATTCCAGATCAGCAAAATCGTGGGGAAATGATGCATTAAGGTCTTTGCACACCAGACAAATTTCGAATGGTGGTCTTGGTAGTACTTAGAACGTTCCGGGAGGAGAGACGTTTTTGAACAGGTTCAAACACAATGAAGTGACGGTATTTTCATTTAACTAATGCGGTCAGGACAAGTAAGTCATCTATCATTTAAGGTCCGGCACCACAGTAACTTAGCCTCTAGCTAGGTGGTAGTTTTTAATTTCCAGTTACTATTTTTGTTTTTTCCGCCATCCCTACCTCTCTCTTTTCCGATACTATTTCATCACCTCCCTGTCAACCTCATCAACCTCCCAGGGTAGAGAGTGAAAACGGAAAGGGGTAATTGCTTTCATTTTGTAATAAGCCAGATTTCATTAAAGGTGAGTACTCAGAAAGCGCAGCACCTCCGCGCTCCAGTTGGTCTCAGGGCCAAATATTAGACTTAGCCTATGCATCTCTTTGGCCAACTTTAGTCCAAATCAAATCAAAACTGTTAAACTTCGTACTGTGACCTTGACCTTTGACTAATTGCTTTCATGATCGAATTCCTTTTGTCCTTGTCTTACCTTGAACATTTCCACAAAGACTGCTATTAACAGAATAAAAACTAAGTTGACCTGGGTATGTCATCTTCATCTTTGGCCTTCTGTTTTCAAAACAATAGGTCACCTTCTAGGCTGAAGTTCAGTTCAGATCAGATAAACACTGTTATAATTACTATGTCCGCACACTGGCACACGGGTCAAATTTTGACGTTGCCCTGTGACCTTGACCTTTGACTGATCTAAAAACTGGCCGTTTCTTTTCTTGCCTTACCTTTAACCACCAAGTTTGGTCTAAACGATATAAAATCTGTTTAAGCTGATCAAACTTGCCCAAGCTTTGACCCTACCCTGTGACCTTGACCTTTGACCTACTGTTCTCAGATATACTAGGCTCGTCCATTGGATGAACTTCAACACTTCCACCAGGTTTGGCTAAAACTGGATACAAACTGTTTCAGTTATTTCACACACACACACACACACACACACACACACACACACACACACACACACACACACACGTTGAGCCGGTGTAAAAATCACCTTCATTATAGTCGTTTCCATCCTGGTTGAAAGTTGTCAGTAGTTACCGAAAATTGGACTCAAACGTACCCATGTACAGTTCGCCGCACAAATGGCGTTCCTCACCCTCCAGGTCAAATCGTATATTCGGCAACGCCGTACCCGGATCCCCAACCCCCTCCTCACCCCACCTCGTAGTACTTCCAACCTCCCCCGCCTTCCACTGACTCACGTATATAGCAACTGATGTAAATGGTTCACGAAACCTTTATCTCATATACGTGAGTCAGTGGAAGGCGGGGGAGGTTGGTAGTACTACGAGATGGGGTTAGGAGGGGGTTGGGGATCTGGGTACGGCGTTGCCAAATATACAATTTGACCCGGAGGGTGAGGAACGCCATTTGTGCGGCGAACTGTACAAACCTACTTGTTTCTAAACCTACCAGCTTACGTATTTATCACCATATCTACTTATCTACCTGTCTTCAGCTTTTCTACGTTTCACTTTTCTACCTGCCTCTCTTCCTGCTTACATGCCACCCTGTCTGACAAACTGCTTACCTACTTCCTACATTTACCTATCATTCTACCTGCCTATCCATGTAACTACCAACTTACCTAACTACCTGCTTAATATGTCCTAATATCTGCTTACTTGCCTGCCTGTCTACCTATCTACTAACCTGTTTACTGTGCGTAACTACCTACTTACCTGCCAACTATACCTATCTGAATCTCTCTCTCTCTCTCTCTCTCTCTCTCTCTCTCTCTCTCTCTCTCTCTCTCTCTCTCTGACGTGCTTACGTAGCTATTTTAAAGCTCTTGTTTAAGGTGGCACCTGCCCAAAGTTTCTCCTGCTACGTGTATTCTTTAAGAGTTCATGAGACTGAGCTGTGTGGTAAGTGCTATGGCAGTGCATGTAGAGGATGTGGACGCAGAAGTGTTAGAAAAGTCGTCAACTTTGAAACTAGGCTAGTTAATGTTGAGACCAGGCTAGATGATAGTGTTGACTTCCAGCCAGTCATGAGAAAGTGCAAGACTAAAGTAGGTAACATTGATAGGAATGTATCAGTAAGATTAAGCTTCAGGTTCTAGAAGAAGTGCAGGATAAGATTAGCATCATACTTGTCGGGGATTCCTCTATCAGGCAGCAGAAGGAAGTATTTTGGTTTTCTGGGTATAGGGTACACGTTGTGATTGAGAGAGTTGGTGACTCAGTAACATCTCATAGGACTCTGTCTTTGTTGCTATGGTAGGAATTAATAATATATCTTCAGGTAGGTCTGACGGGATAATTAAGATATACAGGGTGTAACGCGACGTATGACAAAAACTTACACCAATGATCTATCATGTAATTTTGAGTATATTTTGTTCTATAGACATATGCTCTCTGCGATCCCAGTTCAGTACCCAGCATTCGGCTGTTTTGTGTAAAAGCTTCCTCTCTTGCATGTGCCATTGGGTGAGAGCTTCGCAGGGCGACGGGAGACGAGTATTATTGGCTTATACTGTACTGTACATGAAAATCCCATATCCTATTAGTACACACGAGTTTTAAGAAGAAACTTTACGTAGTCTATTGATTCTTTAACATCAAGTCATGCATTCATGCAATTCTTTTGCACAAATCGACTGTAATTAAGGATCAGATTCAAATTTTATGGCTTGCAAGGGAGTAGGGAGGGAGGGAGGACAGGCTGGTGTGTTGTTGCCAGTTATGTAATATTTGGTTTGTAGGATGTAGCTACCGGCATTGTCATAACACCCAAGCTCATTCAGTGAAAGATTATTACCGTACTGAGTGACTAGCATCACTTTAAGTCAGGATTAATATTATTATTCATTACAGTTTTTCTGCTGCAAGTAAACGTGGCACCATTTTTTTCATATGCTGACGTGAGAACAGTGATACAGGATTGCCAATGTAACGACTATGTTGCTAGACCTATTTTCTTGCTTCTACTTGCGGCACTAACATCTGGCAACATGATATCCAGCTACATTCTGGATATTTTACCATTTTTAGGTGCTATTCTAGAGATTTTATCGTATTTTCTAGCGATGTTTTGCAGTGTTTATTATCTAGCGACATTCTAGCAAGTTTTCAGGACTAGACTAGCGAGATTGATGAGAAGGACTTGGCAACCCTGCGTCCACTGTCATTTGAACGGGAACATTTGCAGGGGAGGCACACACTTCAAATACTGTTCTCCGCGTTCTGTTGTTCACCGGGTTCAGCTTCACATGTTCATGAAACAGCTTGCCACGTACGTACAGCAATGAAGAATATGCAGACATCGTGTATTTTTTAACGGATTCTGCGATGAGAATGCCAGTGCTGCAGAGAGGAACACAGGTGGAGATACCCAATGGCGCCACGTTTACGTGCAGCAGAAAAACTGATAAATAAAATTCTTCGTGACATAAAGTGAGGCTAATCCCCCTTTAGAATAACGTTTTTTCACTGAATGAGCTGTGGGTGTTATGATAATGCTGGCAGCAACATCCTACAAACCAAATATTACATAACTGGCAACAACACACCAGCCTGTCCTCCCTCCCTCCCTACTCCCTTGCAAGCCATAAAATTTGAATCTGATCCTTAATTACAGTCGATTTGTGCAAAAGAATTGCATGAATGCATGACTTGATGTTAAAGAATCAATAGACTACGTAAAGTTTCTTCTTAAAACTCGTGTGTACTGATAGGATATGGGATTTTCATGTACAGTACAGTATAAGCTAATAATACTCGTCTCCCGTCGCCCTGCGAAGCTCTCACCCAATGGCACATGCAAGAGAGGAAGCTTTTACACAAAACAGCCGAATGCTGGGTACTGAACTGGGATCGCAGAGAGCATATGTCTATAGAACAAAATATACTCAAAATTACATGATAGATCATTGATGTAAGTTTTTGTCATACGTCGCGTTACACCCTGTATAGGAATCTTATTAGGAAGTTCAAGGAATGGCGTAGGAAGTCAGTTGTCTGTGACCTGTTACCAAGATTTGGCTTTGGTTTTGCAATTCTCAGGGGAAGGATAGGAGTCAACAGTAGGCTAGAAGGTCTCTGTAGAGAGGAACATGTGATGTTAGTTGATGTTTGGGACAAGTTTAGTCATGACAGGAGATTGTATGATAAAGGTGGCCTTCACATTAATAGGGTACGAAGAGGTAGGTTTGGTAAGATTCAAGATGACAGTGTTATGCATGCTCTAGGTGGTAGTAGAGAGGAGAAAAGAGGAAGAGTTAATGACGTATGAGTAGTTAACAATCCAATCTCTGAGGTCAGTGGTGGTAGGGTGAGAGAGGTGAGATCAGACGAGGTGGATATGACCTCATTTCAGTTGCAGGTAGATGATCAAGTGATTTGTGGGGGGGGGGAGAGAGTCACATCAGTGACTTGTAAGAGTGTCTCCTTAATGACTAATTATTTAATGAATTAAACAGGGTTAATTTTGGTGTATCTAACATTCTTCCTTGATCAAGCTGTACTATGAATATTATGTATATGAATGCGAGAAGCATTATTTCAGAGCTAGATTAATTAATTACCGAACTACCAAAAATCCCGACATAATTATGATTACAGAATCATTGATAAGCCCCCATGACAAGTACCTTATTGGTGAAGTATTGCCACTAAACAATAAAATATTTGAAAAATCAAGACTCCATGGAAGCGACGGAAATTTCAATATGTATTAAAACCCACATAAGTCTAAAACAAGTAAGTAAAATTAGATCCTGAAACATACGATTCTTTTTAAGACGAAGTTTTCACAAAAACTAATAAATCCATTCTTTTCATTATAATATAAAGACCACTCAAATTAGACGAGGAGAATGATAAATATTAATGTGCACCGAAATCAAATTAATCATAGAATACACGGATTGCGTTACTTTATGGGACTTCAGTCCAAATATTGACTGGAAAAATCTGTGCGTACACAAAGAAGGGAAGAGGTTGTTAGAAATGATGGACGATGCATTTTTAAATCAGGCATGAATACAACGATGTGTGGTAATAATATACTCTACCATGCCCCAGCAGCAGGCAGTGATCTAATAAATTTGTGTGACGTTTGTGAAAATTTTAGTAACAGAGATAATAACATCACCAGAATTGAATACACACACACACACAAACACACACATATGTATATCTATCTATCTATCTCTATATATATGTGTGTATATATATATATATATATATATATATATATATATATATATATATATATATATATATATGTATGTATATATGTTTGGGGAATGAAAGAATTCTGAAAAGCAGAAGTTCTGCAATATGGCTGTGTGACATTCCAGTCATGAACGCTACCAGATGCCTGTGTAGCATGAGGGAAGTCATTGAGAGGTGGCATAATGGACGCAACTTCGTCTGAGCATTTACCATAAAAATATCTGTAAAATAATGAAAGGGAGGCAACATCCCTTCTTACTTGTAGGGGAGGTAGTTATATTTATAATAGTAGGGTTATTAACCTGCCCAGTACCAACTAATTTATTACAAAACCCATCCCCTAAACCCGACAAATTTTTGACTTTTTTTTTTTTTTTTTTTTTGCTCAAACCTCTGCTTTTTATGAGAAACATCGAAAATTCATAGAGAAATCGCTCACCTGAGCTTTAACATGCTGGTACAGGTATATATATATATATATATATATATATATATATATATATATATATATATATATATATATATATATATATATATATATATATATATATTCTATCTATCTATTGCCAGACGCTTCAGTCCCGTTTGGTGTGGCCTCAAACAAATTGCCTCCACGTCGTCCTGTCCCCCACCATTTCACTGCCCTGCTCCCAACTCACACCCCCCTCTCACATATACCTCTCCACCCCATCCCTCCATCTCATCCTCGGCCTCCCCCTCCCTCTTCTTCGCCTCCACCTCACTCACATACACTCTCTTCGTCAGTCTTTCACCCTCCATCCTCTCCACATGGTCAAACCACCTCAGTGTGTTCCTCATAACGCTTCCTATCACATCCACATCCACACCACAACGCTCCTTTATATCCTCATTCGTCAGCCTGTCTCTCCATGTGACTCCACAGGCTCCTCTTAAATAACTCATTTCCACTGCTCTCACTCTTGACTTGTGTCCTTCCAACAACGTCCAAGCGTCACTTCCATACGTTAGAGCTGGTATCACAATACTGTCATGTAGTAACTTTTTCACTTCCATGCTCAATTCCCTGTTTCTTATCACTGCTCTCAAGGAACAAGCAACCTTTCTTCCCTGCTGTACCCTTTCAAGCACTTCACCCTCCAAACCTCCATCCTTACTCATCACACTACCCAAGTACTTAAATGTACTCACATTTTCCAATTCCTGACCATCCAACCTCGCTGTACATTCACTGACTTCACCTCTCTCAAAGACCATCACTTTACTCTTCCCTACATTCACCTTTAGATTCCGTTTCTTACACACTCTCCCAAACTCATCCACCAAGCCTTGCAGCTCTCCTTCGTCTCCACTCAACAACACAGTATGATCTGCAAACAACAGTACAAGGAGTTTCCAAACACTATCCTCTCTCACCAGGGCCACTTCAACATCCACTACCCTACCTTGTACCTCTTTTATTACCCCATCCATGTACAGATTGAACAACCATGGAGACATGACACATCCCTGTTTCAACCCAACCTTCAAAGAGAAAAATTTACTTAGTTCACCATCCACACGAACTGCAGCCTTAGCACCATCATACATACTCTTCACAGCATTCAACAACTTCTCATCTACTCCATATATTCTTAATACTTTCCACAATCCTTGTCTATCCACCCTGTATTATGCTTTCTCGAAATCCATGAAAGCCTCATACAACTTCTTTCCCTTCTCTAGAAACTTTTCCATTAAAGATCTAAGAATGACTATCTGAGCTACACAACCTCTTCCCTTCCTAAAGCCTCCCTGTTCTTCTCCAACTAATTCCTCTATTCTTTCTTTAACTCTGTCAATAAGTATCCTACCATACACTTTTCCTATTATACTAAGAAGACAAATGCCCCTATGATTACCACACACTTCTTTTTCCCCTTTTCCTTTGTGTAAGGGATTAATTATACCTGACTTCCAATCCTCCAGGACTCTACCTTCCTCCCAGGCCAATCTGCACATTTTCCACATCCACTCTACTACCGTCTCTCCCCCATGCTTCAGCATTTCACCACACACTCCATCAATTCCTGGGGCTTTCCCCAATTTAACTTTCTTCATTGCTTTCACAACTTCTATCCTACTGATTTCTTCCTGTCTTCTCACCTTCCTCTTTCTCCCAGCCATTCCCCAGCCACTTATACTCGCATTACGTCCATCCTGTATGTTCAACAATTCCTTAAAGTGTTCTCTCCATCTGCTAACTTTTTCACCCGTCTCCACTAGTAATCTACCATTTTTATCTTTCACTCCCTTGCTAACCTCACTTCCACCCTGTCTTACTCTCTTCACATCTTTCCAGAACATTTTCTTACAGTCCCTCCACTTCACACTCAAATTCCTTCCAAATTTTTCATCCACTCTCTTCTTACTCTCTCTTACTAATCTTTTCACCTCTCTCTTTCTTTCTACATATAACTCTCTCTTCCGCCTCTCAACTTCTTCCACGCCCCTATTTCTCATCCATGCATTGTATGCTTTCTTCTTTTGTGCCACAGCCTGTCTCACCTAAGTATATATATATTTGGTTTATAAAATATGTGTGTGCAAGTGACATCCATTCAATATATAACAAATTCTCTTAATATATGGAATTTAGGTAAATGTTGTGTTTTATTTATCTAACTGTGTCGGACATGGTTCAGGCTTGGTGAAACTTGTATGCACTGAAACAACTGAGATAAGAGGTCTTATAAACAAGCTAGTAGGATAAGGCAAGGTGTGCACAATAAAACTAATGTATTAATATTACAATATACACCAACTACCATGTTTTGAAGAATTATAGTTATACATAAACATCAGGGATGGAAGCTGACGTGGTTCGGAGGGCTCGCTCGAATCACCCGTTCCTAGTGAAGGTAAAGAATTGACTCTAGCTTCCTTGGTGAAGAGGAACTAATGGATGATCATGCAAGAAGTTATAAATTTTTGAAGGACTACGAACTATACTGACATGGAATGTTAATGTGAAAAATGAAAGAACAATGAAATCATTGGTATTGTTAACTCTAGAACACAAACGTCCTGTGTTACTCCACTTAACACAAACGTCGAGTGTGACAGACCCATTTTTGGAAAAATAAAAAACTGCATTTGTAATCAAAATTTAGTAAATCCAAAAATGCACGGAAAATATACCCTTTCTACTTTATTTTCATCACCCAAATACCATAATCCAAAGAAAACTTAACACTTCTGGGGTGACTTAAAAAAACACGAAAAATGGCAAAAATTATTACATGTTCAAAGATTACTAAATGATAAACTTGTTAAATGAAGCTAAGGGCTTGTCCTTATGCTCACACTCTCCCAGGTCCCTGGAACATCAGCTGGGGTAGGTACAACCCTCTGGCACAACAGCTCATTGTAATGGAGAGTGACAAAAAAGGGGTATTGTTTGTAGAGTCAAAAAATAATGTAAATGCAATAATAATTTATTTTATAGTTATGTACCCCTGTAATGCACACTAAATGATTTTTATTCCTCCCTAAGGGTATACCCCTTGATTTCCAACTCGATTTTTTTGGGGGGGTGAAAAAAAAAAAATTACTGACTACTTTCCAAAGCATCATTGCTTAGTTTTTTTCAGAGTCATAAATGGACACCCATGGAATGAATTATAATTTTTTATGATTATATACACCTGTAAATGCACAATAAATGATATTTATTCCTTCATAAGGCTATACCTCTGGAAAAGATTATTCAGTACCTACAAAGAAAAACACATTAGTTCATCACCCTCACCACTCACAAAGGTCATCAGTAACACTTATCATCTCTAGATTTCATAATTTCATTATAACAGTCACTCTAGAGAGCAATATTCACTAAAATCACGTACACACACACACACACACACACACACACACACACACACACACACACACACACACAGTTTCATACACACACACACACACACACACACACACACACACACACACACACACACACACACACACACACATATATATATATATATATATATATATATATATATATATATATATATATATACAGCAAGCTCGCCCCTAACAAAGGTTTTGTTCCAACCATGGCGCGTTCGGCGTGAAACCGCGTAAGTTTTAACTACTCCTCATTTTGCTCCCTAGACCCCCTATATGTGGTGTTTTGCTGTTATCTGCCATTGGTAATCAATATGAAGCACTTTAAGTGGTTAGAAAGTTTATTTAAAGTTATAACTTACAAATACAGTACTGGACAGCAAAACTTCAACACACAAATACGTAAACACAAGACAACATTCCGATGGCAATTGGTTTTGGGACAATTTGTCGTCAAGTCAATTCGCCATCACAACAATAACAAGACGTTTCGCCGTCATTAATGAAGACAGCTGTGGGTGACGCTAGAATATAATTCAAGGGCGAAATAAGTATATTTATAGAATGACGGGGAATCGTTCAGGGTGCAAATTGTTTTGACGGGGAATTGTCTTGACGGAGAATTGTCTCGGAACCAGCCGATCATGAGTAATCACATAAATCAAGTTAACTAGGTTCAAGGCTTTATTTAATGCTTTAATGACGTGGAAGCGATTTGTTTGTGGCCACCCCAAACGGGATTAAGGCGTCTGGCAATAGATAGATAGATAGACTTTATTTAAGTGCTTCAACTTAATCAGAACAGTTAATATTTAACTTACAAATACAGTACTGTAGAATATCAGCACAGCAATCCTCTAACAAACAGATAAAAAAGGCAATATTCCAACGCCTATCAGGTAAACTGGTTATGAGACTTTACTTCTTGCTTTAACGTTATTTAATAGTACTTTAACTTGTACATAAACTTACCAGAACAGTAATGTAAATATTTAACTTACAAATACAGTACCGTGGAAAACCAGTACAGTGAATCACATGATCACGTGATCAAAACAAACTGTGCGCGCTGCGCTGAGGTTCAAGGATTTGGCCTTTCAAAGGCCTCTCTTGTGTAAATTTATAGTTTTCATAATGGTTCTTTGATCTTACGTTGTCTTACATGTATCCCAGCACCAACCGCATATAATTGCCAACGTGTTCAGCGAGAACGTGTTCGGAGTGAGCTTACTGTATATATATATATATATATATATATATATATATATATATATATATATATATATATAGTTGTCTTATATGTATCCCAGCACCAACCGCATATAATTGCGAACGTGTTCAGCGAGAACGTGTTCGAGTGAACTTACTGTATATATATATATATATATATATATATATATATATATATATATATATATATATATATATATATATATATATATATATATATATATATATATATATATATATATATATATATATATATATATATAGTCAAATACAAATGTCAGGTCTGTGAGACCTAAAATAGGCCTATCGAAAAAACATGTGGAGAGAGCGGACAGACATGACCTTCCCCTACAAGAGCAACACAAGGGAGGAAGGTACTGGAGCAGACAGCCGGCCAGCACCCATACCCATGGAGTGATCACGTGATCAACATGGAGGTTGGTGTCTCAGACCCGACGTTTGCGTTATAGGGTTAAGGAAGCTTCCACTCCTTCATTGACGCAAAATCCCCATCACTTCTCTCTCTTATGCCCCTTCTGCCAGACCTAGGGTTCTCGAACAAATTACTCTCACTACCCACCTTAGTTATTGGTGCTCACCTCTCTACCCTTCATTGGCGACAAAAATATTCAAATGGCAAATGAATACAAAGACACTCAGCTGCTTTAATCCCTTTCATAGATTACATGGTTACAGTATATAATATTGCTGTGCAGTAGGATTAGGCTAATAATTCTATTTGGAGATGTGAGGAACATTTTAGAGATTTTGGTATGTCTGTTTTGTTTTCTTTCTACTTTCCCTTAGGAATTTGTTCTTGTCATTGATTATATTGTCACTGATTCTGTTATTTGTTAAGTGCAGTAGTGCGTGAGAAAATGTGAGTTTGCTCTTAGGCCCTGGAATGTTCTGGGCTCTACTGGTAGGTAGAGTCGGTGGGGGGGGGGGAGATATGTAAAATGACCGTCCTGCATCCAAGACGGTTCAGTTGAGTCAGGGAGCCAGGGTGCAGCAGACTGTTAGTTAGAATAAGTAACAGATAATCAGTGAGCAGTGAGACAGAGAGCAGTTAGTGTGTCAGTGAGTCAGTGGCATACTGACTCACTGACACACTAATTAAGTAAGTGAGAGTCAGACAGTCAATGAAGTGACAGTGGGCAAGTAGTAATGAGTGAAGGGCAGGGGTAGCGTGAGAGACAAAAGTCAGTATTTTACAAATGCACCTCAGTTGTGCCAGAAGGAATAAAATCCAGAAGTTTTCAGTTGCCTTTAACCACTTGGCCTGTCTACGTGTCGTTTGCGTGTCGTTTTCGATGTAACAACGAATCCTTGAGAGTGTAACAACCGGAGTCATGAGTGAAGATACCGGTACGTCTTGAGAGATGGAGATGCATGGGCAGGCTGACAAAATGGTGGACGTATCTCTGGCAGATATACTTGCAATGTTAAGAGAACATAATGAAGAAGAAAATAAATATCGAGAAACACAACATGAAGAACAAATGAAAGATATACTCACAGTGTTGAGAGAAATGAAAGAACGAGAAAGTATGAAGAACAAATGAAATATTTACAAGAAAAGAAATATTATAAAGAACAAAAAAATGTACTTGCAGTGTTGAAAGCCAATTAAAAAAAAAACAAAAGAAACGTCAAGAAGAGCAAGAACCCCGAGCATAACACCACGCAAGACCAGAGGAAATACTAAGTGGGCACAGATAGGAGCTTCGCCAGCTATGAGAGGAGCTGCAGGATGGGACCCAGAAACTGAAGCAACAACAAGAGGTGGTACACAGCAAGGTAGAGAGAATACGCGAACAGGTAAGAGAACTAAGGGAAAAGGTTTTCTGTATAGTGGAGGATAATGTGATGAGTGCTGTACATGAAGAGAATGACAAGGTCATAGTCCTTCAACAGTGTTTAGATGAGGATCAGCACCCAGCAGGGCCATTAAGTGCCAGAGACAGGTGCACAGAGGGGGATGGTGAGACTGAGGGTGTAGGATACCCAATGGTCGTTGACAAAAGATCAAAGAGGCAGCTGGAAGTAGTGGGTCATAAGCAGCTTCCAGAGACTTCGCAGTGGCTGTGGGGAGGTACAGGGCACTGCACTGGGCTTGAGGGACCGGTGGGTGTCACGATGCTGCAGGGAGGTAAAGAATAGATCCTGGCTGTGTATGTTGCCAACATCGGGGATCTCTGCATCTTGGGTTTGGACTGCTCGATGTCCTGCTCCTGCCTGCTTGACTTCCATTTGATGCGAATGCGGCTAGAAGGAAGGAGTATTCCACTGAGGGCTGTGGAACGTGGAAGTCTACTAGTGACGATCAGATGGACTACATTTATTCCCCCTGAGTGAGAGATGCTACTACCCCGCACGATCTACTGTATGACACGCTGCACACTGCGCTGGGACTGGTGGAGCACAGGATCCATGGCATGATTGAACAGGCAGTGATTGTTGGCAGGACCTCAGTTGACACTACGGCAGATGTACCCCCCATAACAGCCAGCGTCTCAGTTCGTCCAAGTAGCATACACTGGGGCACAATTGTGGGGTTGGGTCAAGAAGTCGATCAGGAGACACCGGGCAATGCATGCAACAGGAGCACAGCTAAGCTCCATGAAGAACTAACCAGCCACTTTGCCAAGAGTTCCCAGCGTCTGGAGAAGCCACCGATGGAGCAGCTGAGGGGGTTCTTGGTGAAGTGCACTGAAATATTTTCCACTGGGGATATCCGGGACCTGGGAAAAGCACTTGGACTGGAGCCAAGGATATGCTGGACACCAGAGATGAAGGGAGAGCACAGGAGAGTGACAGAGTTGCCAGCACTGGCGATCCATGTCTTCATACTCTGGACCCAAGACAGCAGAGGCGACTTGTCTGGAAGTTTATGTTGTATATACATGTATATCGGTAGGATTAGGTGACTGTGTCAGAGACGACAAAGCTTTGAGGGAGGGGCAGTGTTATGGCAGAGAATTAGGTTAATATTTATATTTGGAGATGAGGAACATTTTCTAGATTTTGGTATGTTTTGTTTTCTTTCTATCATGCCTTAGAAATTAGTTCTTGTCATTGTTGTTATTGTGTATTGCTAATTTAAGTGCATTATTGCGTGAGAAAATGTGGGCTATCTCCAAAGCCCTGGGATATTCTGGGCTGTACAAGTTAGTGGAGTCCAGGGAGGGGACATTTAAAGTTACCATCCCATGCCCCAGACAGATCAGTTTAGTCAGAGAGCCAAGTTGTAGCAGACTGTTAAGGTGCGGCAGAGAAGTTCGTGAGCGAGAACCGGTGGCCGTTTAGTGAGAGTCAAGAACGGACAATCAGTGAGCAGTTAGTGAGTCAGTCAGTGAGACAGTGACGAACGGACAGTGATACAGAGAGTCCGTGCCAAAGCTGCTGAGTCAGACAGTGAGAGCTAATCATTGAAGGGCAGAGGAGTCAGACAGTGAGTCAGTGAGAGTCAGTCAGTGAATGGACAGTGTGCGAATATTAATCAGTGAGTGGTAGAGTTGGCGTGACGCACACACTTAGCCACTGGGGGGGGGGGTGAAGGGAGAGTAGTTTGCCCCCCTGGGAAAATTTTGGGGAAATGCTGAAAGGGATTTTTGGCAAAGGTCTTGTATGACGATACAGTTTTCCTAATTTTACCACTTGTATATTAAACAATATTATTTGTTTCCAAAAATATTTATTCGGGAGGAATAATTTCCTTTGAAGCTGAAAGCTAGACTAAATATTATAAAACTATCTATCTATCTATCTATTGCCAGACGCCTCAATCCCGTTTGGGGTGGCCACAAACAAATCGCCCCCAAGTCGCCCTGTCCCCCGCCATTTCACTGCCCTGCTCCCAACTCACACCCCCCTCTCTCATATACCTCTCCACCCCATCCCTCCATCTCATCCTCGGCCTCCCCCTCCCTCTTCCCCCCTCCACCTCACTCACATACACACTCTTCGTCAGTCTTTCACCCTCCATCCTCTCCACATAGCCAAACCACCTCAGTGTGTTCCTCATAACGCTTCCTATCACATCCACATCAACACCACAACGCTCCTTTATATCCTCATTCGTCAGCCTGTCTCTCCATGTGACTCCACAGGCTCCTCTTAAATAACTCATTTCCACTGCTCTCACTCTTGACTTGTGTCCTTCCAACAACGTCCAAGCTTCACTTCCATACGTTAGAGTTGGTATCACAATACTGTCATGTAGTAACTTTTTCACTTCCATGCTCACTTCCCTGTTTCTTATCACTGCTTTCAAAGAACAAGCAACCTTTCTTCCCTGCTGTACCCTTTCAAGCACTTCACCCTCCAAACCTCCATCCTTACTCATCACACTACCCAAGTACTTAAACGTACTCACATTTTCCAATTCCTCACCATCCAACCTCGCTGTACATTCACTGACTTCACCTCTCTCAAAGACCATCACTTTACTCTTCCCTACATTCACCTTTAGATTCCGTTTCTTACACACTCTCTCAAACTCATCAACCAAGCCTTGCAGCTCCCTTTCGTCTTCACTCAACAACACAGTAACATCTGCAAACAACAGTACAGGGAGTTTCCAAACACTATCCTCTCTCACCAGGGCCACTCCAACATCCACTACTCTACCTTGTACCTCTTTTATTACCCCATCCATGTACAGATTGAACAACCATGGAGACATGACACATCCCTGTTTCAAACCAACTTTCAAAGAGAAAAATTCACTTAGTTCACCATCTACACGCACTGCAGCCTTTGCACCATCGTACATACTCTTCACAGCACTCAACAACTTCCCATCTACTCCATATATTCTTAACACTTTCCACAATCCTTGTCTATCCACCCTGTCACATGCTTTATCCAAATCCATGAAAGCCGCATACAACTTCTTTCCCTTCTCTAGAAACTTTTCCACTAAAGATCTAAGAATGAATATCTGATCTACACAACCTCTCCCCTTCCTAAAGCCTCCCTGTTCTTCTCCAACTAATTTCTCTGTTCTTTCTCTAACTCTGTCAATAAGTATCCTACCATACTAAGAAGACAAATGCCCCTATGTTTACCACACACTTCTTTTTCCCCTTTTCCCTTGTACAAGGGAATAATTATACCTGACTTCCAATCCTCCGGGACTCTACCTTCCTCCCAGGCCAATCTGCACATCTTCCACATCCATTCTACTACTATCTCTCCCCCATGCTTCAGCATTTCACCACACACTCCATCAATTCCTGGGGCTTTCCCCGATTTAACTTTCTTCATTGCTTCCACAACTTCTATCCTACTGATTTCTTCCTGTCTTCTCACCTCCCTCTTTCTCCCAGCCATTCCCCAGCCACTTATACTCGCATTACTTCCATCCTCTATGTTCAACAATTCCTTAAAGTGTTCTCCATCTGCTCACTTTTTCTCCCTTCTCCACTAGTAATCTACCATTTTTATCTTTCACTCCCCTGCTAACTTCGCTTCCACCCTGTCTTACTCTTTTCACCTCTCTCCAGAACATTTTCTTACAGTCCCTCCACTTTACACTCAAATTCCTTCCAAATTCCTCATCCACTCTCTTCTTACTCTCTTACTAATCTTTTCACCTCTTTCTTTCTACATTTAACTCTCTCTTCCGCCTCTCAACTTCTTCCACGCCCCTACTTCTCATCCATTCATTGTATGCTTTCTTCTTTTGTGCCACAGCCTGTTTCACCTCTTCAGTCCACCACGCTGTTCCTTGCACCCCCCTCCGTCTTCTCTTTCTTCCACACACCACATCGCATGCTGCACATATTTCTTCTGTAAATATGCTACAGACACCTTCCACGTCTCCCATCTGCTCCAATTCATATTTGCCCAATCGTTCCTCCACTTCTCTCTTATACTCTGCCTTTTTCTCATCCTATTGTAACCTTTCCACTCTCCTTGCAACTACTCCTTCCTCTCGTCTTTCCCTTCTTCTATTCCTCCATCTTACTTGAATTCTAATTCTGGCCACCACCAAGTAGTGGTCAGAAAGTCCACTCCCCCAACCTCTATACACTCTTGCATCCTTTACACATCTTTGCATCCTTTCATCCACACACATAATCAATCATTGCCTTCCTTTCATTCAGTTCACCACCCACCCTTCTCATCACTCGCCATGTATACCTGTGGATCATTTTATGCCTGAAGAGGGTATTGGCTATCACCAACCCCCTCCCAGCACAAATGTCCACTAACACACTCCCATTCTCATCTATCTCAGCAGGCACACCCCACTCACCAACTATTCCATCCACCTTCACATTCCCAACTTTACCATTCATATCACCAATCAAAAACACTCTCTCATTCCTTCCAAACTTTTCCATGCACATTTCTACATTTGTCCAGAACTCTTTTCTCACTCTTCTAGCACGATCTTGCGTTGGTGCATACACACACACAATCGCCCACATTTGTATTCCAACTTTCAACTTTACCCACACAATCCTTGACCCAACTGATCCATACTGTCTTATGCTCCTCTTCCATCTTTTACTCACAACTATACATACTCTTTCCTTTGCCCTCTCATTCTCACCTACTCCTGCACACTTTCTCCTCTCCATTTTGTTTCAGTTATTCCACATACATCCACTTTCGCACCCTGAAGCACCTGGACAATCTCTCTCTCTTTCACCTCATCATTCGCTCCCCTTACATTCCAAGTTCCAATTACCATGTCCTTTGTCCGGTCCTTGGTCGTCATCGTTTGGTCAGTCCTTGTCCGAGGCTTATTGTTTGTTTTTTTAGTTAGTTGTTTTCCGGGGAGGGGCACTAACCCTCCGCCAACCCTTTTAGTCGCCTTTTACGACAAGCAGTGATACTGGGGGAGTATTCTTGAAAACCCCCCTACTCCCCTTGAGAAAAAATGACCAGTTATAACTTAACAATATCCCCTATCACCTTAGATTATGTGGTTAATATTAGAGCTCTAATGATGCTCTGTACTTGAATCCTGATGAGGTGTGAAAATGGTCTTCCTGTTCCCTCAGCCACATCCTCTTACCCTGCAGCCAGTTGCAAACAAACACTGCACAATTATTGTTACAAACAACTGAAACAAGGAGAGTTTTTGAAGACTGCATGTAGCCCTTTTGATCACCTCAGACTATATTTCAGAAGGTAAGCAGATATAAATATGTGTGCCAGGGGCTTCGTTTGGCTGGGGGACAGTGGGACGTGTCCCCCCGCCCCCTCCCACTTTTTGGAGCCTGGAGGACAGAGTATCTTTTGTCCTCCCCACTTTTCTAGGTGAAAATTTTCAGGATGAATAGCTTACGCCGTTTTTCCCTTTTTTCCTTAATGAAAAAATCCTTTCTGTACAGTACAGTACAGTTCAGGTGATATGAAAATCATTCCCTGCTGTGCGGGGAAGGTCGAGTGGTCACCTGAGTCAAGGATTAAGAGAGGTTAATCCCACCAGATGTATTCACTTAGGTCAGTCTTGACGTATGCATCACCTCTCATGCCTGAGTCAATGAGAATTAAACTAAAAAAATCAGTAGTGGAAAACAGAATTTCTACTGACTGCCACCACAGCAGTAGTACAAAACAATACCAGACTGGGGATAGGTAAGGCAGCGAATTTAAATTTACACATAATTATGTGCTAACTGCTAAGTGGAGAGAGAGAGAGAGAGAGAGAGAGAGAGAGACAGACAGACAGACAGACAGACAGACAGACAGACAGATAGACAGAGAAATACAAAACAGCAATGGAAAATAGAAAAATGCGATAGTATCACGATGTGGGAAAGTGTGTGTGTTCGGGACACTCACGTCAGTGTGGTGACATACTTTAAGGAAATATTCCAACTGTTTGCCCCTCCCCCCCAGCAAAAATTCTGGATACGCCACTGGCGTGAGGGAGAAGTGTCAGTGTTTTGCAAGTGTATCTCAGCTGTGCCTAGAAGGAAAAAACCCAGAAGTGTTCAGCTATCTTCGACCGGCTGTCTGGCCCATCAACGTGTTGTTCTTGACGTATTAACGAATCCGTATGGTTGTAACAATATGTATGTTATACAAGTAGTCAGTACATGAGTAAAGAGTGAATCATTTACGATATAAACAAAATGATTTCAAAATGACTATAAAGAATTATAGAAAAAAATATATAGATTAAACTTCAATTAATTCATGGAGTTACGTGAATTCATGAATAATCATTTATCATCAACAAGGTCATTATGTAAAACTTTACGTGACAGAGATGTACCTTTCAAACATCAGGATCAAGTAATGTATTATGGAACTCTGAAAAGACATCATACAGCAAAATGAAAAGGAAAGCATACTTCATTCACTCAAAAATAACTCGAAATCACTGTGAAATTATGTAAATAAGATATATAGTAAAATTCTTCAATAATTTTCACCCACCATAACTCAGACATCAGTTATTATCCTGGATATATATATATATATATATATATATATATATATATATATATATAAATATATATATATATATATATAAACAATAGTGCACCAACTTTCGCTACAGCAGGATTCGCGGAATCCACTTTCGCGGCATGCACCAAATATTCCATAACTTCCACTTTCGCTTGAAAAAAATCGATTTTCGCGCACAAATTTTGTGTTTGGGACAATATTTTGAAATTTGTATTTCCTGCACCGCCCGCCCGCAACCCACCGCCATCTTGAATGACGTCATGTCAACACTCTGTCCACCCATTCCCGCCATTGTGTACGAGCGTGCTAGCTCCATTGTGTTGGATTCTCACGGTTCAATGGCCTCTACTATACCTGGTAGTGTGGGGAAAGGGCCTGGTGGTGTGGGGGGAGAGCCTGGTGGTGTGGGGGGAGGGCCGGGAGGCAGTGGTGGTGATAAAAAGTGGCCGGGACATTCAAAGTCGGGAGAAAAGGCCAAGGCTAAAAGAGAGTATCGTGTTGGAGTGAAGAAACGGCAGTATAATAATGCATCAAGTTGCATCTGAGGAGGCAGAGAGAGAGAGTGGTAGCGAGGCAGCAAGAGGTGGCGCCAATACGTCTGGCGTGGCTAAATAAGCCCGCCACGCGCCTCGGATACTTACCCCCAACATCCATTAAACACCTCAACCTGGTCTCTGTGGTATGTTTCTCCTCATATAATGTGTACTGTACAATTTTTATTGTTTGTATCTCACAATGCAATGTACAATAGTGATTTGATGTACTGTATTGCAAGTGAAAATGAAAATATGATGTTACTTTAGGATAACCGTGAACCAATTAGCCTTTTTGCCATAAAGACAATGCCCCAACTTTCGCTAATTCCACTTTCGCGCATTATTTTTGGACCCAATTAGGCGCGAAAATTGGTGCCCCACTGTACAGTATATATATATATATATATATATATATATCTATTGCCAGACGCCTCAATCCCGTTTGGGGTGGCCACAAACAAATCGCCTCCAAGTCGCCCTGTCCCCCGCCATTTCACCACCCTGCTCCCAACTCACACCCCCCTCTCTCATATACCTCTCCACCCCATCCCTCCATCTCATCCTCGGTCTCCCCCTCCCTCTTCCACCCTCCACCTCACTCACATACACTCTCTTCGTCAGTCTTTCACCCTCCATCCTCTCCACATGGCCAAACCACCTCAGTGTGTTCCTCACAACGCTCCCTATCACATCCACATCAACACCACAACGCTCCTTTATATCCTCATTCGTCAGCCTGTCTCTCCACGTGACTCCACAAGCTCCTCTTAAATAACTCATTTCCACTGCTCTCACTCTTGACTTGTGTCCTTCCAACAACGTCCAAGCTTCACTTCCGTACGTTAGAGTTGGTATCACAATACTGTCATGTAGTAACTTTTTTACTTCCATGCTCACTTCCCTGTTTCTTATCACTGCTTTCAAGGAACCAGCAACCTTTCTTCCCTGCTGTACCCTTTCAAGCACTTCACCCTCCAAACCTCCATCCTTACTCATCACACTACCCAAATACTTAAACGTACTCACATTTTCCAATTCCTCACCATCCAACCTCGCTATACATTCACTGACTTCACCTCTCTCAAAGACCATCACTTTACTCTTCCCTACATTCACCTTTAGGTTCCGTTTCTTACACACTCTCTCAAACTCATCCACCAAGCCTTGCAGCTCCCCTTCATCTTCACTCAACAACACAGTATCATCTGCAAACAACAGTACAGGGAGTTTCCAAACACTATCCTCTCTCACCAGGGCCACTCCAACATCCACTACCCTACCTTGTACCTCTTTTATTACCCCATCCATGTACAGATTGAACAACCATGGAGACATGACACATCCCTGTTTATATATATATATATATATATATATATATATATATATATATATATATATATATATATATATATATATATATTTTTGCATCAGTATTGTGATGCACTAAATCAACGGGAAACTTGACCTTCCTTCTTTGCAACTAGCACTGATGATAGAGGTGGTTTGACACTCAAAGCACACCTTAGATCTGCTCCACCATCTATGTTATTCTCCTATTTTTGTCAGTATTGCCAGCAGAAATGAAAATGAAGACACACATAGGAAGGTGGGTGAAAATGGACTGAGGACTCGAAACACTACAAAAGAGATCTTCTGGTACACATGAAGTACTTTGGTCAAAAACTGAGAGACTTAACATGGAGTATTCAGATTTCGTACTTGAATCACTAGTCAGCTGCAAAGGCTCTTGAATTTCTTCCGGAACATCGTCCACTTCACATCTGAATGGGTCCCGTGTGGCAGACATTCCAAAGTTATCCGTGTTAATCCCTAGGAAGTAGTATTTGAATTCATTATCAAAAGTACTGAGATGTTCTCTGATGTCTGTTTCTTGAAAATCGTTAATAGACTTATCATCACTGGCATCACTCAGTTTGTGAAACACTGAGAACTTTCCTTTATCCACTTTTCTTTCCCAGGGGCAAACTTTGGTTATGAATACCGTGGTCACTGTGACTAATGATGTTGGATTCCTTGCCTAGCAGCTTGGTATTCAAACTGTTCAGTGCATCAAATGCATCACCTAAATAAGCTAGATAAGCTTTGAGGCCAGGTGTTCTCATAATTAACGTGAGATCCATCTTCCCATGGGCTTCAAGAAAAGTACCAAGTGCATCATGTAGCTCCAGAACCCTTTCAAGTATATTTCTTTTAAACAACAACCGCACCCTGGTGTGAAACAGCAGATACTGTGGACAGAGGAAAAATCTCCACATAACTGCCGGAAAAATCTGGTAGTAAGCAACCCACACCTGACATAGTTCACACTTTTGGTAACTTTCGTCAAGGTGGCACTGAGTCTTTCAGGGAGTGTTTTAGATGCGGGCGTCTCTCGGTGGACAATACAATGTGTTCCAATCACGTAAGGCTTCTGCTTCCTGGAAAGTGTCATAAAGCCAGATATAGAACCAAGCATGGCTGGGACTCCGTCAATTCACTCACCGACACGCCTGCTCTATGATAACTTCTTCCTATAAAGAAAACGAAAAAGAAAGAATATATATATATATATATATATATATATATATATATATATATATATATATATATATATATATATATATATATATTGTCCATTACATCTTGTGCCGTAGTAGTAGTCACCAATACTTGACAAAATAACAGCTCTTCCTCAGTGGAGCTTCCATATACATGTTTAACAAAAACCATGAGCTGTGAACATTGAGCATCATCTGTAGTCTAACTGAACCGGATCGAAAAGAAACACCTACCCAGAACTGGTTGAAATGGTAACATAGTAAATTAGCAGAGAAAGTGAATAAACTGGAGAAAACTTTTCAAAGGGAAATAGATGAATTTAAGAAGAAGCGATGCATGCAGAAGGAAGAAAATGAAAAATTAGTAAAGGAATTAAACATGAAAGACACAACAATAGACGAACTGTCCGTTGAGGTAGATTCATTTAGAATGAAGACTAGTGAAATGGCGAGTACAGCTGTCAACCATGAGAGTACTATGGAGGAGTTCAGAAATGATACAGAGACGATTAGGCAAGCGACATGTGGAGGTGTGGGAGGACTACTGGGCCTTGGGATAGGCCACTGCCTCCGAGAAATAGGCCTTGAGGCCTTTGCCCATAGTCTGACACATAAAAAAAAAGAAAGTCTGATAGACCAAGCAGTGATACTGAAAAGAAGATAACCCAGGTGAACGAAATTATGAGAAATTGCAAAGATGGAGTACAAACAACGTGTGCTGAAATGGTGAAAGTAAGGAAAGACTTAAAAACAACAGTCAAAGAAAAAAAGCATTAGAAAGAAAGTGAACGAAATCATTAAAAACAACTCAAAACTAGTCAAAGAATCAGCAGATATCAACAAATCTCTAATAATCGCTGATATAAATGAAGAAAAAAAAAAAAAAAAAAAGAATCTCGAGACAAAAAGAAGATGGTAAATTATAATGAACATACTGAAGGAAGTATCAGAGGATATCTGTGATAAAGATAGAGAGGAAAACAAAAGGCTAGGGAAATATGAGAGAAAAAAGTCAAGGCCACTGGAAGTAACCTTACAAAGTGTGAACACTGTAGAGGAAATATCAAAAAATGCTAATAAACTCACGGAAAAAGAGGAATTTAAAAAAAGTAAGGATAAGATGCCTAACTCAAGGGGAATGGGGATCAATAAAGGAAAACAGGGAAGAAGCAAAAAAAAAAAAAAAAGAAAAAAAAGAAAAATGAGAGGACGAGAAGGGCATTTTTTTTTTTTTTTTTTTTTTTTTTACAAAATGGTGGGATTACAAGTAAGAAAATGTTACATAAACAACTGGGACTAAGAAAAAGGAAAGTAGTAGACTTAAATGTCAAATATGTAAACGACATGATTAAGCTGATGTACTCAAATGTAGATGGAATGGTATCAAAATTATTAGAGATACAAGACTATACCAATGAAATGGAACCTCATATTATTTGCCTAACTGAAACAAAATTAATCCCAAGGATATCAAACAATACCCTAAGCTTTGAGGATTACCATACATGGAGAGTAGATAGAAATTTGAAAAAAAGAGGAGGCATTCTGGTATTAAAAAATAAAAACTTACAAATCAAATATACAATTACATATACTGTCACAAGTAGAACTGATTGCATTAGAGATTGACACATCCGAAGGGAAAATAATTGTGGCAAATTTATACAGCCCACCCAAAACAAACACATAGGAAAGAGGCACATATGAAGACCTGGCAGAAAGTACAATTTAAAGTTTATGAGCCCTAGTGCATAGAATGGAAGAGAAATCCGAGAGAATTATATTAAATGGAGATTTCAGTACATATATAAATTGGAATACTCTAGATGTAAGAAGCTATGAAAGCTTATGGCAGCAAAAGCTCCTAGATATTGTACAGGTGTTTTTCTTAACACAACATGTAAAGGAAAACACCAGAAAAAGTGGACTTGATGATCCATCATTACTAGATCTTCTATTTACCAGACAAGATAATGATATCGACAGCATAATGTTTCACCTTCCATTCGGAGGAAAAAAAAAAAAACGACCATGTAGTATCAACTTTCAACTTCAGGACTGCATACGATGTAGTTAGATGAATGTTACATAAAAGAGCCTAAACTACAAAAAGGGCAACTACCATGGCATAAAGAAAAACTGCATAGATATAGATTGGGAAAAGGAGCTTAGAGGACAAGATATAAATGATATATATAGAAAATTCTGTGAATTATATGAAACAGGAATCCAAAAGTTATATTCCTTAGCATAAAGAACAGAAATAAGGATAAAGAAGTGGTTTAACACAGAATGTAAAAAATCAAAAGAGAAAAGAGACCTGCACTGTAATAGATACAGAAAACACAATAGTGAGAGGGCATATAACAACTATAAACAGGCATGAAATGATTATACAAGGACATGGAGAGCTCAAAGGTAATTTGCGGAAGACATTGTGAGTAAAAGTAATGATCAACCGAACATTTTTACAGCTACATCTGAAGCAAAACCAAAGTTAAAGATAAAATACGGGTCCTTCATGGATGAGGGGATAACCTATATCCAAGAAAAAGATGCTTCCGAAGTCCTTAACAAAAACTTCCAATCAGTTTTTACAGAAGAAAACATTTTTGAGAGAGATGATAAGGAACATGCATGTCCACACATATTATCAGATATACGATTATTGGAACAAGAGGTAAAGGAAGAGTTGAGTAAATTACACAAAGGAAAAGCAAATGGTCCTGGCAAAATTTCAGGTTGGGTGCTACATGAGTGTGCAGAGGAGTTAAGCAGACCAATATATTTAATACTAAAGAAATCCTTAAGTCATGGTAAACTACCAGATATTTGGAAGAAAGCAAACATTGTTCCTTTATTTAAGAAAGGAAATAGACATAATCCACTCAACTATAGCCCAGTATCCCTGACCAGTGTTTTAAGCAAGGTACTAGAAAAGCTAATAAGAAAAATTTGGGTAAACCATACGGAAAAATACAATTATGATAACGGAAAGACATTTCGATTTTAGAAAAGGAAAATCATGTATTACAATCTGTTAAGCTACTATGATGGAGCTCAAGAAACACTACGGAGAAGAGAGGGATGGGTGGACAGTATCTGTTTAGATTTTAGGAAAGCACTTAACAGAGTACCGCATCAAAGACCTTTATGGAAACTGAACCATCAAGGAGGAATCCAAGGTAATCTGTTCTGTTGGATGCAGGATTTTCTCAGAAAAAAGGTAATGAGAACAGTATTAACAGGAAATTACTACCTCTGGAGGGAAGTGACTAGTGGAGTTCCACAGGGCTCAATGCTGGCACCTATTTTTTATAGTATATATATATAAATGATACAGACAGGAACATTGGAAATGGAAGCTATCTCAGTATGTTTGCTGATGATGCATAAATACAGAGGAGAATTACAAACGCAGACTCTTGGAGAGAGCTACAAGAAGAATTAAATAAGTTTCATGAATGGAGCATCAGATGGCAAATGGAATTCAATTTGGACAAATGTCATGTAATTAAGTTTGGTAAAAGTGGAAAAAGACCAGATTGAGTTTATAAGCCAGGAAGTTCAACCCTACACATGCCAAAAAAGGAGAAGGACCTAGGAGTGGTTTTCATAAACAGACTATCTCCGGCTGACCACATAAATGAAAAGGCACAAAACATGCACACACTTCTTGCTAATATGAGAACAGCATTCACATATATAAACTAAGGCATGCTGAAAAAGATAACATCATTCATCAGACCAACCCTGGATGATGCATCAGTGGGCTGGAATCTTCATCTCATAAAACACATAGATAAGACTGAAAAAGTACAAAGGGCTGCTACAAGATGGGTACCAAGCTTAAAAGATCTAAGCTATGCAGAAAGACTAGAAAAGCTGAACCTACCAACAGTACAAGTGAGAAGGAAAAGAGATATGATTATGCTATATAAATACATCTCAGGGGAAGAGAAAATAGACATTAATGAGTATATAACCTATGGGGAGGCATCAGCAAGAGGTCAGTGCAAAAAACTGCATAACAAGAGAGGTGACAAAGACATAAGGAAATTCAGCTTCCCAAATAGGGCAATTGATCAATGGAATGCACTACCGAATGAGACAGTGTGTGCCAATAGTCCAGTCAAATTAGGCGTATTTTAGCGAAATAAATGCAAATATTTATAAGAACCTGAAAACTGGTATATAACTTCCTTAGACCTCTAGAAATAATATATCAAAAGTCCCCATTAATCCACCCTGAGCTTCGTCCACCATCTTGGAAAATGGCTGCCAAATTTTCGTTTTTCGCTATTTTCGTGAAAATAATTGGTCCGACGAAAAAAAAACTGTTGAGTACATAATTAATGAGCATTAAATTCTCTACGAAAAAGGTTCTATGCATTTTTTCTCTACGAGTGATGGTTTCATTGATATATTAGATTTCTGAGAGTGTAGAATAAAATAATACTCCTTTCCACATCACCCATGAGGTAGAGTACGTAGGCGTGTTCTTTTTTAACCCGCCCTGTCCCGACCGATTTTCCACCACTGACCCCCCCCCCCTCCCAATCCCGACTAATTTTGAAAAAAAAAAAAATTGGTTCAAACCTCCGCTTTTGGTGAGAAACATTGAAAATTCATAGAGAAATCGCTCACCTGAGGTTTAATCCGCCTTGTCCCGACCGATTTTCCACCACTGACTCCCCCCAATTCCGACCAATTTTGGAAACATTTTTTTTTGGCTCAAACCTCCGCTTTTGGAGAGAAACATCGAAAATTCATAGAGAAATTGCTCACCTGAGGTTTAAAATACTGAATACTGGTAGCAGTACCCCTTACCTTACTGTGTTTTCTATCAGGCTGGCTCCAAAGACAACGAGTTCTATGGGAGGGTAACTATTCCATGCCACTCATATTTATTTATTTGGTACGAATTTATGTGGTACGAGAGTATATTGGTTTTCACACAGTAATATAGGCAATATAAGTATTGTTTCACTCACCAAACACATCAACATACCTGACCTTTCTAGGTGACATTACCTGATCATCATTTCTGTTTCTTCCTCTAATGCTATGTAAACTTTGTCCTCCACATTGTCATCAATTGGGGAATCACTCTGGCCTTGAATTTCGTACCATGGCACGACATGTCTTTACTGGCCAGGTCACTGGTAACAGGTGAATTGCTGAGACAATGGCGTGCGGGGGAGGGGAGGTCATGTGGGGTAAGGCATTTATCCTGTCTGGGATCTTGTAGAGGAAGGTGTCCAGTGTGTACATACCAAAAATCACGAGCGAAATATGAAAATTGGGCAAACTAGGGATCTTGCAATTGCTGCGCATTTATATATGTCAAAAGGAGTCACAGTGACAAAACGTGTGGATGTATATATACGTCAACGGGAGTTGGAAAGTTAAAATACTGAATACAGGTAGCACAGGTAGCAGTACCCCTTACATTACTGGGTTTTCTATCAGGCTGGCTCCAAAGAAAACGAGTTCTATGGGAGGGTAACTATTCTACACTACTTATAAACGGTATTTATTTATTTATTTGGTACGAATTAATATGTGGTACAAGTGTATATTGGTTTTCACACAGTAATGTAGGCAATATAAGCATTATTTCACTCACCAAACACATCAACATACCTGACCTTTTTTGGCAACATTAAATGATCATCATTTCTGACTGTTTCTTCCTCTAATGCTACGTAAACTTTGCCTCCACATTGTCATTGATTGGGGCATCACTCTGGCCTTGAATTTCGTACCGTGGCATGACATGTCATTACTGTCCAGGTCACTGGTAACAGGTGTATTACCGAGACAATGGCGTGCAGGGGGGGAGGGAGGAGGTCATGTGGGGTAAGGCATTGACCCTGTCTGGCATCTTGTAGAGGAAGGTGTCCCATGTATACATATCAAAAATCATGAGTGAAATATGAAAATTGTGCAAATTAGGGACCTTGCAATTGCTGCGCATTTATATATGTCAACAGGAGTCACAGCGACAAAACATGTTGATGGATATATACATCAACGGGAGTCAGCGGGATAAAGTGGTATCCCCTTGAGGCCTAATCCACAATATTTCTGTTTGCTTCTCTGTCACATGTGTAGTTCTTTCACTAAAAATTTAATATTCTTGCTGCTTTCCTTGGATGCCCCATTACAGTAGAGGTAGGTGGTAAAATACTTACTTCATTTGTATCTGAATCACTGCGGTTTTCATAGCTAATGACCTGTGGTTTCTCATGATGACTTTCCTCTAATTCATAGCCAATTATGTGCTGGTTACCCTCGATATGTTCATCAGGATCTTCAATGTCACTGTCATCCGTACCAATAGCTGGAAAATCTGAATCGTCCATTATTTCTTCTTCATCGATTGTGTAGCAGAGTTTGAGCAGGAAACTCCTTGACAAGATACAAGGTGTGTTGCTGCTCACAAGGGTTTAATGTATTATTTTTTTTTTACTAAAAAATTGACATATTTTTACTTATATTCCTGCACATTATCTTATAATCATAATTGTGACATTATTACCAACCCCAGAAATATGGTAACAGTCAATAAAGGTGACTACTTTTTTTTTTAAGCAACACTGTAAAATATTTATGCCACGTTTCTGTATTGCCGTATAAATATTTTACACATAATAAGTTTACTGTTCTTTCATATATTATAATACACACGTTACCATTATATTCTTATGTGTTTAACTTATTGTGATGCCTATTACATATATCAGAGCAGTTCACATAGCGGGTATGGAACATTTGGCAACACTGTACAGAGGTTCGTGCCCCACCCAAACCGCCACTTAAGAATGGTATCACCATAGGGAAAGTAACTGTGGCAACCTGGATGACGCAACAGTCTTGTATCCCAGGATATTGGGTGAATAAGCTGTCGCAGGCTCAGCGGCCAATGTTATAGAGATGAACGCCGTTGCTAAGCACCACATGGCGTCTGCCCTCACTTATAATTTGAAGTTTATTTTTCCCATGGACCTACTTTCTTAACGGACTTATTTTCCTCCATGGACCCATTTTCCCTACTGACCTCTTTCCCTCCATGGGCATGTTTCCCCTTCGGATCTATTTTCCCATGGACCTAGCTTTCATCATGGACATACTATCCAAATGAATCTGTTTTTTCCCAAAGACTTATTTTCTTTCAGGACCTCTGTTCTCCCACACTGTACCACCAAATCTGGACATGGTCCTATTTTCTCCCATGGACCCATTTTTACACCTTAGAATTATGTTTCTGTATAGGCCCATTTCCCCAGGGACGTATTCCCCTTAGCTCTAGTCCCCAATAAAACTCATCCTATTGTAGACCTCCTCACCCCGTTGACCTATTTTCCCACTACCCACTCGCCTACCTTCCCTAGCGGTCCTCCTCCCACTCCACCCACCCTCCCACCCACAGACTCCTCCATCCATCCATTGGCCCACTTATCCAATATAACTCCCCCATGCATCCACCCATCCTCCCAACTCATTCAACCCACCCACCCAAGCCCCGTTCACTTTACCCATCCCCAGATCCACCCCGTCTATCCTCCCAGTCTGCCCACCCACCAACCCACAGATCCATCCACCCACCTACCGAATGATGCACCACGTCTACCCACTCAAGATACAATTGAACATTTTAGACCACCTTTCACACAGCTGCACATCCGAACACAATTCTTTGTGCATGTGCAAGATATTAAATGAAGTAACTTGTCAGGCGCTGGTGATAAAGTTGTGGCAACAGGAACCAAACCACCGGTTTCTTGTGTCCATCCCCACTGCTCAGGGGGTAATGGAATGTTTTGTCAAAGTTGAACCTGGTGATATACTCGAAGAAAATGTTGTTTTGAAGCTGCTTCTGTCAGGGGAAGTCTTTCAAGTTTTACTTGTTTTCTACAGCGAACTTTTGTTTTCCGAAAGCACTTCAATCAAAAAGAATTTAGATCTTTTTCCTCTTTGGTACCTCCGTAAAGGGCAATGAGTAACTTTTCTCCTGCGTCAGCTATTGCTTCCTGTGTTGATGACCTGCTATTAAATACTGCTGCATGTTCTCTTAATTCTTCTCGATTCTGTAAAAGTCTGAAAAACTTATGCTTTCCTTGTCCGAAGCAAGAGGAAACTGTGTCACAGCCATTTGCAGCATGAAGGAAAAGGATATAATCTTTCAGTGAACTAAAGGAAGCTTGAAGATCAGATGAACTGTACTGTCTTGCAGGCACTCTGCCGCGACCAGGTTTCAGGAAAATTATGTTTCTGTCTTCTGGTGTCAAAGCAGTCTTAAGTAAAAGAAGGTCAACATCTTCTCCAACAACAGCAATGGTTTTTGTACCAATTAAACACTCATGTATAGCTGTCTGAATAATTAACAAATCTGCATCGTCAGTTGCTTGTTTCACTGAAATACCGTTCTCAGTTAGTTTTCCTGACAGTTGACTTATAAATCTTGGTTTGTTATGCTCATTTGCTAGAAACTTTTCTTAACTAATAACAACTTTGGTTTCACACTCGAAGAGGATATCTGTGCTTCGGAGTATGCGAGATCTTCGTTGTCTCTCATCATTTTTTGTACTAGTTTTTCACTGTATCCATCAAAAACAATGGTTGCATTTGTGTGGTAATTCTGACTGATGTAAGAGATGTATGCATCTTAGACTTCATCATAGGTCAATTCTTGTATGTGTGATGGCCATGTAACACGATGAAGTAGAAAACCACCATCAACGATGAAAACTGCATCATCCAGTTCTTGAATACATGTGCTGATTTACTGAAAACACTATAAAGTGCAGATTTGTTTGTTTTTCTCATTCCGTGTTCAGTAAATAAAGTGGCATTGGAGCAAGTTCATACTCAAAATAAGTTTGCAAATCATCAGCACTATCCAATGTGTGTATTAGTCTTTGAAAGAGAAGAGTTGTAACAACAGGAACTACATCATTTCGAATTTTGACACCTGAATTTACTGTTGACAGCGGTAGCACTCGGTTGTTGCGCTTTAATTATACATCACATAAATTTTTTCCAGTTATTGCATTCATAGACTCTAATCCAATTTCATATCTTTTGTAGCAGTTTACATTACCATCACCAATCATTCCTGTTGCAACTGACATAATCTGCATGTTTTCTGAGAAAGGCAGATGATATAGAAACCATTCCCGAAACTTTTCTGTATCCTCATTGTCTCTCACAATTCTCGAAGGTCGAAGTTCAATGTGCTGCTCACTGTATGAACTTCTTAATCCACAAAACTCTACAACTTTAGTGCATGTTTCACATGAAGCTGGAATTCCAAGTATCCACCGACTCAGCACACTGTCAGTTATCCCTCGCCCATGTGTCAAGCCACCTGAGGTCTTCATAGTCCTCATTAGGGTTTGTTCCACTGTCAGATCTGTCCATAGACCAGCCCATTTCTTGTTTGAGCGTCTAACTGTAAAAAATCCTTTCTTTGTGAACTTGACAAACTCTTCCTCAGGCATACGTTGATATAAATTATGCATGTCTTGCAGGTAAAGGTGACATGATTTTGCATAAGCCAAATGACCGGCTGCATGCAAGTAAGGTATGAACTTCTGAACACACATTAGGTGTAGATCCCAGTTTCCTAGTGTAGCATCGAAGTTTTCATTTCATTCATTCATTGCCAGACGCCATGTATCCCACACGGGGTGGCCAAGGGCTTAGAGTTAATTGTTTTACAGGGAGGGGCACTAATCCTCCACCAACCCCACTTGACACGTAGGGATGCCAACAGCATCTGGGTGTTCCCAGGCGGTCACCCATCCAAGTACTAACCAGACCCAACGTTACCATCGCAAAATACTGTATTCAAAGCTTCGCCGTTTTGCCTGTTGTGGCAACGTCTTGCAGATGACTGTTAAATTCCTTTGCAATATTACATACTGCAGGTGCTTCCTTTATTGATGTTGCTGCCAAAGTATGATTTTCGTACTGCTGCAGCATGGTTTGCACTTCTGTTTTATCCTCACTGGAGATTGTTGTCATGTCAACTAAAAGGAATTGGCCCAGTGCAGCATGTGTTATCTGGTGTGCTCGAACAACTCTGGCAAAGCTATGTCCTGTCATCATCTTTTCAGTGAATTTAGGAGCATAAACAGTCTCCCATACTTCCTTTAATTCACTACCAGCCATGATGTACCCAACAGAGTCCACAAATGACATTAACAAGTGGAAGCCGCCTAGCCGCAAGAAAACATTACCTAGATTCAAGCTGTTTTCAGAAGAAGATAAATTCTCTCTTGCCTTCCAATATAATGGCTGTTCAAAGGTAACACACGTCACACTCTTATTCTCCATTCTACATGTGTCACCTGCAAAATGTAACACCCTGTTAATTGCATCAGAAGAGGTCGCTTTTAACTTTAAGAAGGGCAAAAAGCGAATGGACGCTGTATCAAAGTCCTCACTGCTGGTGACTGCCTCCATACAACCATTCCAGTGTGGAAAACCCTGAAATTTCAGCCACTTTCCACTCATCCATAACAGCTGACAAGATGATATTAAGAGTGTATCACTAGGAAATGATTTAAGTTTTCTCAGATCCTCAATTTCAAAATTTTTCAGCCCACTTTCACTATGACTCATGAAGGGTTTCACTGGAATAGACGAACATGAAGAAATTCTTTATCAGATGGCATTTTCTTAAGTCTTTCAATGAGTTCAGATTTAGCCATTGATCCTGCTGGTGTTACACATTCAATGCCCCCCATGCTGTGAAATGTGTGATATCCATCTATAGTATGCACATCAAAATCAAACACAAACTGTATGAAACTATTAGACAGAATAGTAGGTGGGGTAGATTTCATGCAGGAAGCTTCAAAGAGCTGTGCTTCATTATACCCTGTAGGGAAGCCAAGTTTATGAAGAATATGCACCAGGAGTCTAGATCCAAATTTCCTATGTACAGCTCCGTTCAGAAGTTCGTACTACACCCAAAGTGGAAGGCACAAGCCTCGGTCCACTCTTTCTGGACGACATGTTAATACGCCGAACCGCTCGCCACCACATACAGAGCAGCAAGTACCGGAACAGTTTCAGTCACACGACGAATGCGAAATTTGATATGAAACGGATATTTATACAGATATTGGCAAGTATTATTACATATTAATGAAGGAAATACGTGGACATTATGCGGTTGTGATGAAAATATGTATACAAATAACAAGTTACAATACACAAATAGAGGGAAATGAAGAAGTCTGATATGAATCAATAAGTGATTTGTGAGATGACTATTCTCCCACTGAAACACACACACACACACACACACACACACACACACACACACACACACACACACACACACACACATAAGAACATCAACAATAACAACAACAGCCACCACCACCACAGTCTCTGCCACTTGCCACCCACCACAACCAGCCACCACCACGAACGCCGCCGACGCCACCACCCACCACCACCGCCGCTACCCACCAACACCCACAACCCACCACCACCGCCGCCGCCGCGACCACCGTCCACCACCACCGACGCATTAACAAATCGCATAATTATGGAGGAAAGACATTGCAATAGTTTACTTCATCCGTCCTGTTTGTGTGGGAAGGCCAAGGAACACATTATATTTATTACGTGTGAGTAATCTTGCATGTAGTAGGAGGTGGATAATATATAAGCATAATTATACGGAGGTTTTCAGACAAAAATAGACAATTTTATTTTTATTTCTATTTTTTAGTCAACAGAAAATATATATATATATATATATATATATATATATATATGTATATATATATACATATATATATATGTATGTATATATATATATATATATATATATATATATATATATATATATATATATATATATATATATATATATATGCATACATATCCTTAATATAACGATAACTGATGCCTAACTTTTCACATCAATATCAGATCCAGCCTCCCTCTTTCTCAATCACTGCTTGCAACCTATCAGGCATGGAGCTTACAAGGCCACGGATGAAGTCGTGTTTGCGCCGGCAAAGTTCCCACTGGGCAATTACGTGGTTGAGGAGATCATTTCTTGTCCTCTCGTCTCCTGGCTGCCAGGTATTAATCATGTCAGCCCAAACATGTTTGTTACATTTAGATTGGCCCCTTTGGCGGGACAGTCTGAGAGGTGAAGTATGTCTTGTCTCTGAAACCACTGCCGTACTACACGTGCGGTGTGGATGGGGCACCGGTCATGCATGGACATTACAGGTCCATCTTCGAACGGGAAACCCTTTGCGCGTAAAGATGGCAGGGAACGTTCCTCCAGGATATGGGCATACTGGTCAGCAGTAAAACTCCCCTCGATGCTGAACATGTCACCCAGGCCATGTAGAGTCAGGTATCCCCAGATGTTACAGGTAACGTGACCCGGTCGTGCCTCCTCACCATTGTCGACCCTCTCGCATCTGCATGCGAAATATATATTTTCGTTTTTTTTTTTTTATTGTTGCAGCCATTAGACAGAATACTAGTTGATGACATGCCCCCCTAACCTTATATTATTTAGAACTGATCACAGTTTTTCTCGGCACTAATGTCTTTATACAAAGAAAATAGAGGCAAAGAGTAGAAGGAATCATGTCTTTTTCCAGGATAATATGAACAGAATAAGACCAAAACAAGGGATCCTGATTATTTTAGATGCCTGGTCATATTGCCTTTAAAAGACTGGAAATCAAGGACGGAGGGATATGCAGACTGCGGAAGACAGCTTCATTATTGACCTATTCCATAGGTGAAAGTCTGAATATCGGTTAATTATTGTAACAGCGAGGTGAACAGAAAACAGATGACTGCAACGAAGACGAAGCCTTGGGGGGGGGTATGGAATAACAGTACGGAATTTTGTCAGTAATAAAAATGGTAATATCATATACCTGGTGTTGTTTCTTCTCCAGCAGTGAACCCTACCATGCGAGGTGGAGGAGAAACACTTCTCATCCATGAAGATGACTCGCGACCAAAAGTCTAAATTCTTCTGAAAGTAGCATTGAGCAAAGGCTAACCTTCTCTGTCTGTGTTGTTGTATCAGGCTTTCCATCATTGCTGGAATTCTATAGTGTATACCAGCGTCATGCAGCCTTTGCCTGACAGTCAGCGCGGACACCTCTAACTGAAGACTGTCCCTTATGGCCACCGCGATCGTAAGAGGTGTTGCCCCTGCTGCTGCGACAATAGCAGCATCTCCAGCCTGGGTGGTTCTTCGAGGGGCTCCCGTCCTTTCTAACATGAAAGTATTCGCTGTTAGTAAATATGGCGCTAATAAAAATCAACGCCGAAAGTCTAGTTTGGGAAAACATTACGAGTATGTATACTTGTGCTGAAATATATTGTATGATATGAAAATATTGTTATAAGGGCAACAGTTGTACTAAACAAACTGCTGCCTATAAAGATAGTGGCGTAGCGAGACTAAATGCAGCTCAAGGCCGGATATCCTAGTTTCACCCCATCACTGCACGGGACAGCCCTGCAGAGGCGATTGCTTGACCGTGGTTCAAGGCTCTGCTTGGCCAGACAGACCAGGGTTACACAACAACAACAACAACAGCTACATCAAGAGATGGGAATTGAAGTCTCGTTCTTAGAATGACTAGGACTGATTTGTATGTGACCGTCATAAATCAAAACCCTGTCAGTTCCATCCAAAGAAACGTAAACACAAATATCCATTTCATTGAGATGCCTGGACGCACAGAGTTCGAAATAATGTGGCACTATGCACTGGAGAAAGACATCCTAAGACATTTCAACAATTAACTAGTCGTATACAAGAAAGGCAGATTACTAGTTAACAGATGCATCACAGAGCGGGTGAGAGGATGGGGCAAGGCTAGTGCCTCGTTTCAGTCATTATGGGGGAGAGATACAAGCAGAGAATTCAGAGGAACAGTGGTGTGTGTGTGTGTGTGTGTGTGAGTGTGTGTGTGTGTGTGTGTGTATAGAGGGAGAGAGAGAGACAGGGATGGCCCGAGGAGTATGTGATTGGGGGGGAGGGTAAGGACAATGTTGACCAATTTGATCCGTTTGGCGTTACGGTTTGACCAACTAAATAGATGAAAACAATCCAAATTTATGAGAAAGTAATTTTTATTGTAACAGACTTACAGTATTTCCTGGACAGTAATTTATTTACTGGTGGCAAATTTAAACAAACTTTCATTCTGGATTTCTGGTGCATATAGACACAACTTAAATTCAAAATTGCACTACTGTTCACTGATTTTCAGTCACACAGTGAGAGATACAAGATGCTTAAACTGATTATTTAAAAAAAAAAAAAGATATCATACACATACCCTTTGTAAGTCAAATAAGGAAAAAGTTGAAAAACGAATGTTGAGTCAACTTCAAGTGAATGTGGATAATGGATTAATATGGATTCACCAGTAACAACCTGTATGTACAGATTGTGTAATGATAATGGCTTTTAGATTTTTATTCATGTTTTCATGAGCTTCCACCAATCTATGGTCTTTTTGAAGATCCAACTGATCAGTTAGGTCACTTTCACAAGCTAGAACCATCAGATAATGTAACGTTTTTTCTTTGGTTCGGTTTCGCAAATAGGCCTATGTTTTTAAAAGCTTAAGCCCGCTAAATGACTTCTCGATTTTTGACCAACTCAGTAATTCTTTGACCAACTCAAAACACACACTGGGGGGGGGGTGACCCCCCCTCCCGGTCGGGCCATCCCTGAAGAGAGAGAGAGAGAGAGAGAGAGAGAGAGAGGCCGAAGGGAGTCAGCAGAGTTAAGGAGACGAACAAAGCCTAAAGAATAAGTACAGTATGCATCAAAATCATTATTATAGATCACTTTCATCAAGATGCAAAATTATTTCCAAAGATCATATGAATACGTGAGACAGTTAATTGCTGTAGCTCAGTACCCATCTCACCTTTGCAATTTCATGTTGCATCACCGCCACCCAAAAATAAACAAACGAACAACTGCCCAACACTACACAGAGTATCTCAGCAACATACCCCCTTCTCCACCCAATAATACAAATCACAGATCACCCAACACTACAAATCACAGACATACAGTGCATAAACACAGCCATTAGCCACCACAGCCATCCAAACCCTTCAGTCAAACAGCATGCTTCGTGAACCACCACAAGACATACACTCCTCATCAACCCTACCCAGAAAGACACGAACACACCTATACTCATTTTTTTTTTAAATTGAGGCGAAGATGCACTTGACAGGTTGGTGATGATTGGCTGAATGCAACATGTCCGAATAACATCCTTGTATTTCAAATAATTACAAGGTAATGTCACATTACTTAGTAGTTATTTGAAATACAGCCATGTTACTCGGACATGTCGCATTCAGCCAGTCATCATCAACATGTCAAGTGCATCTTCGTTTAAAAAAGTAAAAAATAAAGAAAAGAAAACAGTACAGTACTGCGATGGGGTCACCACTGTTCCCTGCTACGGTTCCGACACAAATTACAACTCACAAACAAGTTACTTTGCCCATACTGCAAGGCAGCCCCCCACACCACAACACATTCATTCACCACATGCACATCACTATTGCAACACAGTCTTTCAATATAACCTCAACCAAAGAATTTTGGAAACGACGGGTAGAAGCTTCTGATTTCCATTGGGATCGCAACGAGATGAACCTGGGGTTGCAACAACAACTACATCATCCAAACCTCCGCCGACTTTCAAACTCGACTTTACTTTTTCACCACCTTATCAAGATCCATTCTCTCTTCATGACCACACCAACTGTATAACATTATATGTTATCAATAAGCCTCCTCACACCAACAATTTTTCAGTTCCTATTATTCTCCATTCTCTCTTCATGACCACACCAACTGTTTATGTTATCAATAAGCCTCCTCACACCAACAATTTTTCAGTTCCCATTATTCTCCATTCTCTCTTCATGACACACCAACTGTATACCATTATATGTTATCAATGAGCCTCCTCACACCAACAATTTTTCAGTTCCTATTATTCTCCATTCTCTCTTCATGACCACACCAACCGTTTGTTATCAATAAGCTTCCTCGCGCCATCAATTTCTCAGTTCCTATTAATCATTATTTAACCCACTTTACACACGCCACACACATTCCAAAAATGTCCCATTTCCAGTGCCATTACTCCATAATTTTCGCCCTTATGCCATAAAAGAGTCAAGTGATTACACACCCACACCCACACCCAAACACACCAACACCCAAACACACTCATACCCAGACACACTCACACTCAGACACAAACACATACATACACATACACACCCAAACCCACACCCACAAACCCACACCCATATCCACACCCAGACACCCACACCCATACCCACACCCCGACACCCTCACCCATACCCCCACACCCATAGACCTACACCCCCACACCCCTATACTCCCACACTCCCACACCCACTCCCACATCCCCCCCCCACACACACACACTGTGTGGACAATGCATCACTGAACCGAGGTCTGATATTTTGTGAAACATCAAGACAAGGTTCAGCAAACATTGGCTGGGAAAGTATCCCGGAACATGTAAATCACGACTTTACTAGGCATAATGAATATTCGGGTGTGAGGTGTGTGGACGTAAGAAAAGCAACAGAAGAGGCGAAGTGAACATCGGCCACCGTGCGTGGCCCCGCCCGCTGGCTCTGGCAGCCACTAATAATTGTGGATGTAGTGTAGGGGATATTTGGCCATGAAAATAATGCATGATAATTATTACTGTTTTTACACCTGTTGCATATGCTTTACATTAGTCATCCATACCACGTCAAAAAGTAAAATGGGAACGTTGACTATATACTCAGGATGTAATTTGCCACTCTCCCAAAAACTGATGCTCGAGAAGGTTGCAACCCCGCTCCCACCCCCTTACTACGCCAGTCCACTGTATAAAGCTGTTTTCACTGACATCTTCCACAGGGGCCGAAAACTAGTTTTAGTTTCTATTAACACTGGAATATAATGGGGAGCTATTGTTTACAGTTATTCATTATTAGCATAACATTACAGTAATACAAAAGACTTTTGACTTACGTTGGTCCTGAAGGTTGGCACTCTCCTCCCATCTCTTTATCCACTTCATCACAGTTTTTGTAGTGAGGTCAAGTTGATGCGCTGTTGCCCTGATGGAAAAGCCATCATCACGTAGAGCGAAAAATTTGACCTCTGAGCATTAATTTCTCGTCTCGCCGATTTATATCAACTTGGTGGGGCACGTGATGGTGCTGATTTCACCTTTGAGCAGAGGATAGCCAAAACACCTCGGTGGAACCCCCCCTCCCACACCCCACAGAGAGAGAGAGAGGGAGAGAGAGAGAGACAGAGAGAGACAGAGATACAGAGAGAGAGAGAGAGACAGACAGACAGACAGAGACAGTTTGACAGACAGACAGACAGGGACAGAGACAGAGACGAAGAGAGACAGACGGACAGACAGACAGACAGACAGACAGACAGACAGACAGAGAAGAGAGAGAGAGAGAGAGAGAGAGAGAGAGAGAGAGAGAGAGAGAGAGAGAGAGACCGACGGTTACGTAGAGGAAACGTCATGTTAGCTACTTCATCTTAAAACATATGATTTCCATTATTCCATAGACTCCACCAATCGTCTTCATCTACTTTTGAGTATGAACATGAATTTTAGCTGTTCAGATACTTCGTAAATGTTTGAATATCTTGACTGCATACACATTATTTTTGGCTGCTTGGATTTTCCTTGAAACGGTAGAACTGTTCATAATTACTGAGCTAAGATGGTTAGCCGAAAAACTGCCCGTGTCTAGGGATTAAGATATGCGATAACTCACTAACTCGCATAATCACATTGATTCATAGCCGACCTTCATATATGCTGTTATGTGCTTTTCTGCGGGTATTATTGTATTATATTTTTTAAGGCAGGCGAGTATAAACATACTTCCATCATGTAATCAGCAGTAAGAGTGACTGAAATCTGTGAGTATGAAAATAAAATTCTCATTTCATATAACAGTCGGTGAGCGAATGACACTGCTTTGATACTAGCCAAAGTCTGGTTGCTCGTGGGAGGTCCGAAGCTGTAACCTGTCGTCCGGGAAGGAGGGGCCGAGACTAGCGCCTTCCACTCTGGGTGTAGTACGAACTTCTGAACGGAGCTGTACATAAACAGCAACTCCGAGTAGAATAGGAGAGATGAAAGTCCATGGTCGCACTGCTTGTGGAACTGAATGAGCTATCGCAATACATAAACTGTGTCTGTTTCCTGTGTCTCCTTTTCCACCTTTTTCAATTAATTCATGTAGTAACAGCTGAAAAGAATCATTAAAGAGTCCTTCAGGAGACGGATAGCTGCAGGGGTCATACAACTTTGACTTAATGTCCTCTTTAATTGTAGCTGCTGCAGTGCTAACAGTCGTCAGTCGCTCTTCTTCCTCATTATCAATCCTTTCGTTATACCAAGAATTACTTAGTATTTTGTGTCCTGAGTTGTGAAAACACACGATGGGTGTTTTTTTTATGGAGGCTGTTATGGTTATATCTCCTCCGTACTTTTCTACTACTTTCGTTTTCAGATATCTTGCACTTATCTGGCAGGATTTGTTCAGATGCATCACATCCACCAGTTCCTGCAATGTAAACTGACAGTCTTCATTATCTTCCATGTAGGAACAGACTTTCTCAAAGGCAGTTGCTTTATCTTCATCTTCCGGTCCTCCACGTTTGCCCGATGGATTTAACTGCTGATTTTTCACGAAGAAAAACTTACAGCAACATGATTCATGGTATATAGCTTCTTCTGCGACCAAACACTGCACATAGTCTACCACCGCTTTTACTTTTTTGCCCCATTCATCTTTTCGCTCATTAGCTTTATCCAACACATTTTTCTTGAACTCTAAAGTCATCACTTCACATATCTTCTGGCGTCTACTGAAAGGTCTTTTCTTCTCTGTTTCGCCACAACAAATTCCAAAGCAAAATACTTAGTTTTCTTAAAATCAAATTTAGATTGCTTTGACCTTAGTTTCTGCACAATAGGCGACTCTTTTTCCAGTTGATTAGTTGTGTCCTTTCTTGTGGCAGCTGTAATACTCTTTTCTCTAGTATACAGTAGTCTTTTCTGCACTGAACATGTACGTCTACAGCTGTTAAACTAGTCCACTGCTGCCATTTATTATCTCCTCTTTTCTTACTAACTTCAACAAGCGTTGAAATGCCTTTCTTAACACAGACAGTTCCACCCTCTTCGAAGCTGTCTTCACAAACTGGACATAATCTACTTAGTTCTGTTTTTCCCTCCATTTCTACACAACATTCTGAAAGAAAACGGAGGGAAACTGAGCTTATATTACAGTAACAATATGTAGTAAAAATAAAGCAAACAATGATTGATACACAACAGAAAGGAAGTGAATAAACTATGTCCAGATCAGCACAAACTGGAATATAAGGGTAAAAAAAAAAACTGAATATCTTTAAAATGATTACTCGTAGAGAAAAAAAATGCATAGAACTTTTTTTGTAGAGAATTTATTGCTCTTTAATTATGTACTTACTTTGACTGGACTAAAAACTATTCCCAAAGTTAAGGATATGTATGATAAAAATTGTTTAATACAAGGGACAGTACGAGCCTGACTCATTCCTATAAAGATACAATTAGCTAAGAACAATAAGTAAGGTACGAACTCAGTCATCCACACCCATTTATCCACCCACATTTCTCTCTCTCTCTCTCTCTGTATCCACATTTTACACACTCGTTCCTCCTCAAACATTCCTCCCTCACATCATCCGTCCTTTACATCCTCGTTTCTTCCTTCGCACACAGTTTACTTAATTCACAACATGCTCCCTTCTCGTTTTCCATTAACTTCCCGTTCACTCTTCCTTGACAAGCTCTCCTTACCTCTCGTTACATTTTACCTCTTTACTCTTTCCTTCCTTCACACACAATCTTCCTCTTCGCATTTCCAGACCCTTACAAAAACTTCCTCTCGTCTCTCACACCTTCCCTAATACCACTTTCGAACACTCATTCTCAAAGTCGCATCCTTCATACTATTGTTTCCCTAGAGACTTCTTTTATCAGGTTCTGTTGTAGTGTTACTTAAACTATTATATATGAGCTTGTGAAGTGAAAGTTGTCACTACGTTTTCTTCGACGTGATGTGTCTGCCTGTTTGTCTGTGAACAAAATTAAGTGTTTATCTGATTTTCGTAAAACTTTGTTTGTGAGATAAGAGTCAGCTAAGAGGTTGAACTACTATTTTTTGAGAACTATACTAAGCTCACAACCTTAGATTGAACTTTCCATTAATAAGGTCAACTAAAACAATTTTTATCCTATTAACACCAAATTTATGGAAAAACTAAGGGTAAGACAAGAACGAAGGAATTCGATTTTGAGAACAATCAGTCTAACATCAAGGCCACAGAGCAGGGTCTAATTTCAACCCATGTGTTTAGGTGTGAACAAAACAGTTGCTAGAGCTTATCTAATTTGGACCAAACTTGGTGGAAGTGTTCAAGCTCAGCCAAGGGATTGGTCTACTGTTTTTGAGAACAATAGGTCAAAGGTCATAGTCACATTGCAAGGACAACTAAAACACGTTTTATCACCTTTGGACGAAACTTTGTGAAATGTTTTAGAGTACATAAGAGGACACTTTGATTCTATGTTAAGACCATCTAGACAGAGTTCTAGGTCACAGGAAGAAGTCGAAGATCAAAGTCATTGGATAAGATCAAAGACTTTTGATCGGATGCATAACATGATACCGTTAATCACCCTAATTAGTGCGGGGCTCGAACCCACCTCGACACCGCAGGTCTCAATGATGTGAGGCCGTCGCGTAATTATGACGTTTTCCTGTTCGGATCCACACATCTCGACCTATTGCAGCGTGGGTGGTAATGAGGTGGGTTTGAGCCCCTCACGGATAAGGGTGGCTTACGGTATGATATAATTCAACCTGTCGTTAAAGTGTAAATAACTTTGCCATCGTGACCGATAAAGCTTAAATTCCCTGCCATCCACAACTTCAATAGGTCGGGGTGTATGGATCTGGAGGGAAAAATAAAAAAACGTCGTAATAACGTGAGGGACACATCCTTTAAACCAGCGGTGGCGAGGTGGGTTCAAGCCCCACGCTGATGACCGTGCTTTATGGTACGACGTTATTCAACCTGTCGTTAATATGCAAACTTTCTGGATGAGTTAAAGGCCAGGCAAGAATAAAATAATTCGTACTTGAGGACAATTAGTCATAGTGCATGGTCACACGGTAAAGCCAAATATTTAATTACTGTGAGCGAATGCGTCACTCGTAGGGTCTCTATTCTTTTTACTTAATTCAGTGGATTTAACTGAAAAAATTATAGGTTCCAGGTGAAAATAATAGTCACGATAACAGAAGTTCACATTATAAGTTTTTTATCCAAAATAATTACTAAACTACAGTGTAAGAGTTTCTATGAAATTCCTTCCCCCCCTGTCAGCTTCTTTGCTCTCCCTTGCACTTTGTTGATTATCCCTGTCAGTATGCTATGAGTGTGTGGAATTTTAGTTAAGGTTTATCTGCTTGCAGTCTCGTTTATAATGTATCTTTCACACACTGACACTAGTCGATAAGAGATGAGCAGTTGCAAAGAATAATCTTAACAGACAAGTTGTCTCTCCATCCCTAGCTCCCAACCTCTCACCCCCTCTTTTGTTTCCAGTATATCGTATTCTCTCCTCAATATAGCTCTTACATCTTGACGGTGTCTTAAGCTTTAACAGACCACACGATATGCACATTCTTGACCATTTTCCAGTGTTACGTAACATGTGATTTGATGTTTGCCAGCTAGCACAAAGCCATCAGTATTTTGATGCGAAATACGACGAAAAATTGACACTTATTTACTGTACACTATAACTACAGGATATTAGGTCACCGATGACAAATCATGCATAAGTTTCTGTACCATTAAAATAAACCAGACAGTACTAGCAGCCACACACACACACACACACACACACACACACACACACACACACACACACACACACACACACACACACACACACACACACACACACACACCTTGATCGGCATAATTGCATCTCGCACCCTCTATGCTTTCCACAGAAATTACTTCGCTGTAATTTTATACATACCCCTCGTGTTTTCGCACCAGTTGAATCTAGTATCAAATCTTCTTGTACTCACTATTTGCAATATAGCATTCATTATAACATCCTCTACAAATACTTCAAGCAGCACTAGTACATGATGATAGTATGGGATCTTAATATGCGTGCCTGATGATAAAGGTGTTTTGGTGGGGTAGATTTTATAATTATTCAGAAAGATAATCGTGGCTGATGATTGCTTCATAAAAACTAGCACATAAAACCATTTCTGGCAAGAACCTTTCTTTACCAATGATTTCCTCCAGGGAATTTCCACACTGACAAATTTTCCCTCCTGGACCTATTGTCCCTCTTGGACCTATTATCCCTATGGAGCTGTTTTTGCTGGTGGACATTTTCCTTATAAACGTAGTTTTTCCCATAGAACTATTTTCACTCGTGAACATTGTTTTCCATGTTGACTTACTTTCCATCAGACCAATTTTTACTCGTGGACATTTTCACGTGGACCCATCTTTTCCCCGTAGACTTATTTTTCCCATGTGACTATTTAATCTAAGGACTTATATTCCTGGTGTGGGCAGCTAGTGTCACAGGACTCTTGTTCATCCACCCTTTGTGGATTGGCAGGTAAAATGAGTACTTAGGGTAACACCTATGGTGGTACCATTCTTAACTGGCAGTTTGGGTGGGGCACGAACCTCTGTACAGTGTTGCCACGTTTTCCATACTCGCGATGCCTCTCTCTCTCCTGGGGGAAGATGTGCGTCACCCTAGGGAATTTTGTTTCTTTTATGTCTTATAAACTTTAGCTTTCATTTCTTTATTTTATTTTTTATTATATTATTGTTTTACATATGGTGCCAGATGACCTCGATGTTGTGGAGCCTTGATTTTTCATTGAATCATTCTCGCCCTCCTTCCTTCCCTCCCTTCATCTTTCCCTCAGCTTGACAATGCACTCAACACTGCCCCTGGTCTGCCTTTTCTCTCTCTCTCTCTCTCTCTCTCTCTCTCTCTCTCTCTCTCTCTCTCTCTCTCTCTCTCCTGGGGGGAGATGTGCGTCACCCTTGGGAATTTTGTTTCTTTTATGAGTGACATAAACTTGTGCTTTCTTTATTTTGCTCTTATTATATCTAATTATATTTAAAAATATTATTGTTTTACATATGGCACCAGATGACCTCACTATTGTGGCACCATGATTTGTTTTCATTCAATCACTCTCTCCCTCCTTCGTTCCCTCCCTTCCTCCATCTCTCGCTCAGCAGCACTCAACACTGCCCCTGGTCTGCCTTCTCCCCCCCCCCCTCTCTCTCTCTCTCTCTCTCTCGTCTGTGGTATTTTAGGATACATTTCGGTTATTTTCTTTTACGTTATAATGTACATCTTGTAAATTTGACTTTATTTTCACACCACCCAGGAGGTAAAAGTCTTGGCGCGTTTTTTTTTTTTTTTTTTTTTTTTTTTAAAGAGGTGTCCCCAGACAGGCCTAGGATAGAGGAAGCTCTGGCCAGGTGGAACTGGGTGTATGTGTGTTGCCGCTCACGAGGGTTTAATGTATTATTTTTTTTTTACTAAGAAATTGACATTTTTACATATATTCCTGCACATTATCTTATAATCATAATTGTGACATTATTACCAACCCCAGAAATATGGTAACAGTCAATAAAGGTGACTACTTTTTTTTTTTAAGCGACACTGTAAAATATTTATGCCACGTTTCTGTATTGCCGTATAAATATTTTACGCATAATAAGTTTACTGTTCTTTCATATATTATAATACACACGTTACCATTATATTCTTATGTGTTAAACTTATTGTGATGCCTATTACATATATCAGAGCACTTCACATAGCGGGTATGGAACACTTGGCACACTGTACAGAGGTTCGTGCCTCACCCAAACCGCCACTTAAGAATGCTACAACCATAGGGAAAGTAACTGCGGCAACCTGGATGATGCAACAGTCTTGTATCCCAGGATATTGGGTGAATAAGCTGTCGCAGGCTCAGCGGCCAATGTTATAGAGATGAACGCCGTTGCTAAGCACCACATGGCGTCTGCCCTCACTTATAATTTGAAGTTTATTTTTCCCATGGACCTACTTTCTTAACGGACTTATTTTCCTCCATGGACCCATTTTCCCTACTGACCTCTTTCCCTCCATGGGCATGTTTCCCCTTCGGATCTATTTTCCCATGGACCTAGCTTTCATCATGGACATACTATCCAATGAATCTGTTTTTTCCCAAAGACTTATTTTCTTTCAGGACCTCTGTTCTCCCACACTGTACCACCAAATCTGGACATGGTCCTATTTTCTCCCATGGACCCATTTTTACACCTTAGAATTATGTTTCTGTATAGGCCCATTTCCCCAGGGACGTATTCCCCTTAGCTCTAGTTCCCAATAAAACTCATCCTATTGTAGACCTCCTCACCCCGTTGACCTATTTTCCCACTACCCACTCGCCTACCTTCCCTAGCGGTCCTCCTCCCACTCCACCCACCCTCCCACCCACAGACTCCCCCCATCCATCCATTGGCCCACTTATCCAATATAACTCCCCCATGCATCCACCCATCCTCCCAACTCATTCAAGCCACCCACCCAAGCCCCGTTCACTTTACCCATCCCCAGATCCACCCCGTCTATCCTCCCAGTCTGCCCACCCACCAACCCACAGATCCATCCACCCACCTACCAAATGATGCACCACATCTACCCACCCACTCTCTCACTCACTCCACGCTCCCACCCCCCCTGCCCACTAACCGCACCCACTTATCAACCCCACCCATGCCACCCATCGTGGCCATCCACCAATCTGCATCACCCTACCCATCCCATTCCTCCCACCCAACCACCCATACACACCAACCCTCCCAACCTGAACCCACCCACCTACAACATCCGTGACCCCACTAACTAACCCACCTGACCACCAAGCTTCCCAAACATAACTTGCAAGTTGACACACACACACACACACACACACACACACACACACACACACACACACACACGTGGGTGTGGATGACTGGGCATGTGCGTCTAGGAAAAAGTGCTTAAGAGGCAGTAGAAGAGAGAGAGAGAGAGAGAGAGAGAGAGAGAGAGAGAGAGAGAGAGAGAGAGAGACGTGGGTGTCGATGACTGGGCATGTGTGTCTAGGAAAAAGTGCTTAAGAGGCAGTAGAAGAGATGGGAGAGATAGATAGATAGATAGATAGATAGAGAGAGAGAGAGAGAGAGAGAGTGTGTGTGTGTGTGTGTGTATGTGTGTGTGTGGAGAGAGAATTTCCGTAACATTACCATTAATTTCTTTGTCATTTCATTTTTCATATTAACATTCCGCGTCAATTTAGTTGGTAAACAATCAGATAAGTATATTCTTGCATGATCATCCATTGGTCGAACCTCAAGAGGAAAGGGGAATTCGTTCGAACCCTTTGAACTTTGTCTACTTTATATCTATTATATATATAATATCTATATATATAGATCGTTAGTATATATATATATATCTATATATATATATATATATATATATATATATATATATATATATATATATTGTTACGGAACAGAGAGAGATAATAAACACTTCAAGTGAGAATACTAAAATCACTACTGTCCCACAAAGTTCCAGGTTCAAAACAAAAGACTTAGGTAAAATTACAAGTTAAAGTTTAATGTTCAAACTAACAACAAAACATTCAGGACTCATAAGGATAATGTAATGGCAAAACAGGTCACATATATGGTTAACTGCAATAGCCTCTATTAACACGAATTTAGCAAGAGCAAATTTATCTAAGTCAGCCTTGATAAAATAAGAAAACCGGATAATGCTCAGTTAAAGCAAGATATAATATTATTACAGATACAAAATATTACTAATACTGGCTGACAGTATGGAACCAATATGAATCAAAAAAACTTTACCAGGCTTACGAATGAACGCCTTAGGCTATACAGTAAAATAAAAATGGTAATAATACTTATACTCGAAATTATACAGCAGCTAGATGGCTGGAGACTTCCTGAGCGCTCACAAAATAATAATATACTGTACAGGAGAGGACAGAGATGTGAACAGAATGAGGAGTAGATCTAAGTGGCCACTAATGCAGAGACTGAGCTCATTATATAGGGGGCCGGCAGAGCTTGATTCAACTTGTAAGAAGGGCGCGCAAATGAAGGGATAGGATATGAAGAGTTGACAATCCTGCTCTGAACAACGGAAAGAACGACTTACTCTACTATAAGGGGGAGAAGGGGGGAGTGAGGTAGAACACGCAAGCCTGGTCACTATGGAAGCCACGTGGCGAATCGTGAACAAACATGCAGCATACTGTACATTAAGATCATACAAAGGATGATGCAGTCATGAACAAAACTGTATCATAAGTTAGAATTATAAAAGGAATGATGAAATCATAGGGTATGTAACACCTCCCCACAAAGAAAAAGAAATTTACAAAGGAAATTTCTTATTACTCTAAAACAATCTGTCTAAAGTCTAGATAAGCAATCTGCAATCACATTTTCTTTCCCCTTGACATGTTGTATGTCTAATGAATACTCCTGAAGAAGTAGACTCCATCTTGTCAATCTCTGATTTTTATCTTTAAACTTACTAAGGAATTTCAGTGGGTTATGATCGGTATAAATGACTATGGGGTCAAAACCAGAACACAAATAAAATGAAAAATGCTGTAAACCCAAAATCAAGGCCAAAAGCTCTTTCTCAATAGTTGAGTATTTCTTTTGAGGTGGTGTGAACTTCTTACTGTAATAAAATACAGGGTTTCAATACCCTGATCATCCTCTTGCAGCAAAACAGCCCCAGCTCCTGTATCAATTGCGTCAACAGCCATCTTAAAAGGCTTAGCAATATTTGGAGTAGCGAACACTGGCTGACTTAATAGGACAGCTTTAAGTTTACTGAAAGAGGATTCACAGTTATTGGTCCAGACAAATTTAACTCCCTTTTTCAGTAGGTTTGTAAGTGGTGATACAAGAATTGAAAAGTTAAGAACAAATCTCCTGTAATAACCTACCATTCCCAAAAATCTTTGTAGCTCTTTCCTACTTTTAGGTCTGGGAAGATCACTTATAACCTGAAACTTAGCTCGTGGTGGTGCAACGTGTCCATCACCAATTACGTACCCAAGGTACTGAACTTTAGCTTGACCAAACTCACACTTTGATAAATTAGCTACAAGATTAGCCTGAACCAAACGCTCAAGAAATTTACTGACATGGCATAGGTGATCTTTCCAGTTGTCACTGAAGATTAATACATCATCAATATAAACAACACACCCTGCTAAACACTCTGTTACAACATTCATGAGCTTCTGAAAAGTGGCTGGTGCATTCTTCATACCATATGGCATTACAGAACATGCGAAGTCTTTCCTAGTGTTACAAAACATGAGATCTCCCTAGCACGTTCAGTCATAGGTACTTGCCAGTATCCCTTTAACAAATCAAACTTACTTATGTACCTAGCCTTTCCGATCTTGTCTATGCAATCGTCCATGCGAGGAAGAGGGTAAGTGTCTGTTTTGGTTATCTGATTAACACGTCTGTAGTCGATGCAAAGCCGCTGTGACCCACCTGGCTTAGGGACTAGAGTGACAGGAGAACTCCACTCGCTCTGACAGGGCTCAATCGTCTTGTGGTCCAACAGGTAGCCAAGCTCCTTCTGGATGAGAGGAACTTTCACTGGGTTCACACGGTAAGGAGGCAGTTTAATTGGCTTTGCGTCTCCAACATCGACATCATGCATCAACACATTGGTTCTTCCTGGAGTGTCACGGAACACTTGCGGGTACTCCTGCAGTAATGCCAAAAACTCCTGCCTTTCCTCGGGAGCTAGATGAGAAAGCTTAGTCTGGAGATCATTCATGATATCAGGATTCTTCCCCAAACTATCACTCAGGCACATACTGCATGGGAGAGCTTCACTTGCAGACTCAGGTGGAACAGCTACAGTGCAGACTGGGTTATTTTCGTCCCGCCTGTGATATAACTTTAGCATGTTGATGTGACAAAGTTGCTTGTTCTTTCTACGATCTGGTGTGGCGATGACATAGTTGACATTACTGAGTTTCTTCTCCACGAAATAAGGACCACTAAACTTGGCTTGAAGAGGTTGTCCATGCACTGGTAGCAGAATCAAAACCTGATCTCCTGGCTGAAAGTGACATAACCTGGACTTCTTATCATACCAAGTCTTCATCTTCTGAGCAGCTCCTAAATTCTCTCACCAGCTGTAAAGCAGTGGACAGCCGTTCTTTGAACTTCATCACATACTCCAGCAGGTTGACGTCATCTTCCTCCGACAGCCAGCATTCTTTGAGTAGCTTAAGGGGTCCTCTAACTTCATGGGCAAACAGTAGCTCAAAGGATGAGAAGCCCAGTGATTCATTTGGAGATTCTCTTGCGGCAAATACAACGAATGGAAGACCTTTATCCCAATCATTCTGATGTTCCAAACAGTATTTCCTGAGCATCGATTTGAGTGTTTGATGATATCTCTCCAACGCTCCTTGGGTCTGGGGATGGTAAGCTGAAGACGTGATCTGGGTGATGCCCAACTCTTTCAGAGACTGCTTGAAAACATTTGACATGAAATTACTTCCCCGGTCTGACTGTACCTCCTTGGGCAGACCAAACTTGGTGAAGAACCCTAGCATTTCCTTAACCACGTTCTTTGCTGAGATATTTCTAAGTGGAATGGCTTCAGGATAACGAGTAGCCATATCAATCAGGGTCAACACATAGGAAAATCCTGAAGAAGTCTTAGGAAGAGGGCCCACAATATCCACCAACACACAGGTGAATGGCGCCTCAAAAGGAGGAATGGGAACTAGAGGTGCAACCTTTTCGGTCTGATTACACTTCCCCACAACTTGACAGGTGTGACAAGACTTACAATACCAGGAAACATCTCTGAAGATACCTGGCCAGTAGAAGTGTTTCATAATGCGTGCCAGTCTTCCTCACTCCAAGGTGTCCTGCCAAACTGGAATCATGAGCCACTCTAATGACATCCTGCCTACAAACACGAGGGATGACAACTTGATTTACAACCTCCCATTCACAGTCGGCTGATGCTGTTGGGGGTCTCCACTTCCTCATAAGTACTCCTGACTTTATATAATAATAAGTAGAAGCACCAGCTGACTCTTCCTCACTGCAAGGAGAGTTAGCTAGACCTTTCAACTCAGGGTCAGCAACCTGCAACTCAACCAACTCTTGACGAGACAAATTATCAACACTACGGGGTACTGCCTCATCTGATGAGTGGTCCAAATTAGCAAGAAAAGTGTCAGCTAGGATAACATCATCATCATCATTATCCTCTAAGTCACCAGTAACTTTAGACTTAGCCCTAATGACAGCACATGCAGGGAACAAATCAGGGACATCACAATCCTGGGCCGCAGCCACTGGCTCACTAGACAACTGAGGAGCTGGACACACTTGACTTCCACCAATATCATTTCCAAGTAAGAAAGTTACACCTGACATTGGGAGTGTCTCAACCAACCCAACCATAACGGAACCATTAACAAAACCAGACTCTAAATTCACTCTGCACAGAGGGACAGAGAAGTAATTATTCCCTACACCTTGTAAGATTACAGTTTCATCAGAGGAATTAACATTAGAGCCTAGAACACTGGTCAGCATAAGGGATTGGCAAGCACCTGTATCACGATATATTTTAACTGACTTCCTGTCATTACTGTCCAGAGGACTGACAAAACCATCAGACAGGAAATTAGCACATGAACTCTTGAGAGTGTCACCCACGTTGCTGCTCAAAAGAGGAGCTTCATCATGAGAATTTAATTTACCCCTCAAAGCAGGTTCAGTTAACTCTGTTAAAGAATTCTGGGAACTCTCAAGGGTGGACACTAGACCAATTGACTGAATATTTAAAGACTCCTTTTTGTTCACATCACGCTGTCTCCTGAAACATTTCTCCGTGGTATGACCAAGCTTACTACAATAAGTACATTTACTTTTCTGAAATCTAGAGGTGGAACTTTTATTTACTTCCTGAGAAACATCATTTTTATTCTCTTTCCTGTTACCTGTACTCTGAGTAGAGGCAACGTACTTACTCTCAGCTTTCCTTTTTTCTTTAGAATATCTCTTGTGAGTGAGAACATAGTCATCAGCTAAAACTGCAGCATCAGACAAATTATCTATTCTTTTCTCATGAAGATATAGGCTTACATCTTTATAAATACACCTTTTGAAGTCCTCCAGCAAAATCATCTGCTTAAATTTATCAAAATCAGAATTTACATTCTTAGAATTTAACCAATGCTTTAACAGATCTTCTTTGATTTTTGCATACTCAACATGGGATTGCTTATCTTGCTTATAAGTTGTCCTAAATTTTACTCTATAGGCTTCAGGAACAAGCTCATAGGCCTTAAGAATCAAGCTCTTAACTACATCATAATTATCAGATTGATCCTGAGGCAAAGAAGCATAAGTTACTTGAGCTTTACCGGTGAGAACACTCTGTAGAAGTACTGGCCAATACTTTTTGGGCCAATTAAAACCTGTAGCTACCCTCTCAAACAACTGAAAATACTTGGTTAAATCAGATTCATTAAAAGGAGGGACAAGTTTAACATTTTTAGCCACATCAAAATCATCAGAGGTAGATGATCCAGTTCTGCCTTGTTTCATGCGATACTCATGGTCTGCCTGAATCCTAGCAAGTTCAATTTGTGCCTGAGCCTGTGCCTGTGCCTCCTGAATACGAGCCTGAGACTCAGCCTCCTTAGCACGTGCCTGAAACTCAGCCTTCTTAGCACGAGCCTCCTGCAGGGCTAGCTGAAACTTAGCTATTTCAATCTGCGTTTGCTCATCTGGAGGAGTTACATTAAACAAGCTTTTATTAATCATGCCAACAATTTGATCTTTAGAATGATGAGAGTGAACAGCAATTCCCAATTGTTGAGCAACAAGCTTAAGTTCATTCTTTGTTCTGTTTTCTACATCACACACTGTTTGCACATTTGACAAAAAATCTTTGGCTTCATCAAGAGTAGTAATAGTAGACATCATGAATAAATCACAGTCACAAAATATGAAGCAATATCCTTATGTAATATCCTGAATATCCTGATAAGAGGTCACCAAATTAATGTTACGGAACAGAGAGAGATAATGAACACTTCAAGTGAGAATACTAAAATCACTACTGTCCTGCAAAGTTCCGGGTTCAAAACAAAAGACTTAGGTAAAATTACAAGTTAAAGTTTAATGCTCAAACTAACAACTAAACATTCAGGACTCATAAGGATAAAATAATGGCAAAACAGGTTACATATATGGTTAACTGCAATAGCCTCTATTAACACGAATTTAGCAAGAGCAAATTTATCTAAGTCAGCCCTGATAAAATGAGAAAACCGGATAATGCTCAGTTAAAGCAAGATCTAATATTATTACAGATACAAAATATTACTAATACTAGCTGACAATATGGAACCAATATGAATCACAAAAACTTTACCAGGCTTACGAATGAACGCCTCAGGCTATACAGTACAAGAAATATGGTAATAACACATACTCGAAATTATACAGCAGTTAGATGGCTGGAGACTTCCTGAGCACTCACAAAATAATAATATACTGTACAGGGGAGGACAGAGATGTGAACAGAATGAGGAGTAGATCTAAGTGGCCACTAATGCAGAGACTGAGCTCATTATATAGGGGGCCAGCAGAGCTTGATTCACCTTGTAAGAAGGACGCACAAATGAAGGCATAAGAGATGAAGAGTTGATAATCCTGCTCTGAACAACAGAAAGAACGACTTACTCTACTATAAGGGGGAGAAGGGGGGAGTGAGGTAGAACACGCAAGCCTGGTCACTATGGAAGCCACGTGGCGAATCGTGAACAAACATGCAGCATACTGTACATTAAGATCATACAAAGGATGATGCAATCATGAACAAAACTGTATCATAAGTTAGAATTATACAAGGGATGATGAAATCATAGGCTATGTAACAATATATATATATATATATATATATATATATATATATATATATATATATATATATATATATATATATATATATATATATATATATATATACAGTATATTAATCTATCTATATCAATCTCTCTCTCTCTCTCTAATATATGCTGACTCTAATTCTGCAAAACATGTTATTTTGTGTATTATATTATATTTTTACTTTGTTTTTTACTTTAATTTCATGGTGTGCACATCAAGCTACCTACTAGCTTCTGCCATCAGTTGTTTCAGTGCATCCATGCATCTCAGCCTGAACCAAATTTTACACATTTATCCAAGTCTGTTTATCTATAGCCAGATGAACTTTGCATATTAATCGCCTGTATTATAGATAACTGGAGTACAGGAGCTATATTTCGTATGGATGTAATATACATATAAATACTTGATGAACCAACTACTTTAACCAACATGGACAGGAAATTTATAACTCTCTGATTTGCTCTTAATAACGGGGTTTGCCACCCATTCATGCCCTTGGCACTACGGCGTAGACAAACGCACTGTGCTACAGTAACCAAAACGCCCCAGCCACTCTACCTGTTATCTGGCTATACGGTGTGTTGATATTATGATCTGTCAATATGGATATGTAGTTACAGTTATTCTTATGTTCACCATTTCATGAGAAGAAGAACGAGATTTCCTCTACTTATCTACGATTTTTTTTTTTAATTATACCTGCATGCAAATAATTAAACACAAGCATGTTGGTAAAGTCTGGGTGGAGTAAAATTAACAGATAAGTCAATAACTTAGTTGGTACAGCCATCAGACAACCACATTCCACTATGGTGAGCATTTAATGAGACTTTCTGAATTTCGCCTGCTGCCTACATATGGAGCCTAATCCAGTTCTGGACCAGTACTTATTAAAACTGTGTCTTAGGAAGTGTTCAGACATAAATAAGAGATTTAAGGGCCTCTTAACATAATCGAGACTTTGTTATGTCGAAATCAGAGGCCGCTAAGTTTGCGGTGTGCTATACTTAGAACCTATATTTTTTATTTACTATTATTATTATTATTTTTATAAAATATCGAACACAGCAGAAAGGAGACGCAACAAATAAATAAATAAACAAATAAATAAAGGAGTAACATTACTACGATTTTTTAAGTGTTTTCCAATGAAAACTCCAGTGATTAGTATCATCCATCCATCCATCATCCAATCCTACGTTGCCCGATGAGGAGCGTAGGAGCCCGGGGCTAGGCAGTTGGTCCTGACATTTAAGATGAGAGTGACCAACCTCACTCATCCCTGAGTGGCATTACGTGAGCAATAAACCCCAACCACCCCTTGGATATAAACCTTCACCGGCTCAATCCGATTGGAGCACAATAATTACCCACTAAACCACCAGGCGCCAAAATTTGGTTATATGGTTACCACCCAGCGTAGTAAATAGTTTCCTGGTGTACAGGAAACCATTTGGCTCGTCATTTAGTGTAGAGTCACCCATAGGCAGAAGGAAAAGGAAAGAATGAAGGAATGAAAGATAGAAGAGGAAGTGTAAAGTCACCCGTAGGTAGAAGGACGAGGAAAGAATAAAGGAAAGAAAGATAGAAGAAGATGGAAGGAAAGAAGGATGGAGGAGAGGACAGGGGAGACATCCGAGAGCAGCACTACATTGAGTGAGTGGATGGTGAGCGCCCCCATCTACCACATAGCGCCCCCACCTACCACATTGATTAGTATCAATTATAGTAATTATTTATTTACCATTCTGTTTTTCTGCGGACAACAGCTTGTTGCCTCCTCTGGCACATTTTGTAAACTCAAACGCGAACTCAAGAGTAATGAGACCCCGACGATCAGCTGATTTTAAACACCAAATCGAGAGGCCAGTGTTTAGCAACAGCAGCGTGGCTACTTAGAAAACGTACCAGGAAACAAAATTGGACCCCCGACTCCCTGAGCCTGAAACAGCAACTCTCTTGAATATTATATATGTCTGGGTAGACTAATAAGATCTTGTAAGAACATAAACCATTTGCCACTATAATACTATTCAGTAAAAGAAAGAAAAGAACACACACACACACAAAATAATAATAATAATAATAATAATAATCACATATATGAACGAATACTTATGGATGGCTATTCCTTTAATGGACATGCGCGTCTCTTTACAACATGTTAAAGACTTAAAAAAAAAAAAAAATCAGTTAACACATGGGCTGTCAGATGAAAGAATGATGATACTAATGAATAATTTTCCGCCTTATTATATTAAAATGTTCAGCTTCCTTGTTCAGTAAACCAAATACCAGTAAAGTGCGACGATGCGAAGGGCATTTGTTTAAGTAACAAATCTACGATCGTAAATCATACAATTAAAGAAATTAAAACATAACTGTTTATGTTGAGGATTTTCTAAGTAACATTTTTGCAATTTCAGTGAGACATGCCATTACTATATCTCGCAGTTCGACCCGGGAGTAAAAATAATCGATGACTATTACAAACATGGTGACTAAGTGGACTGTGGGCGAAAGACACCATGGTGTTCAATTTATCAGATACTCAGGAAGCAGCAGCACTGTTGCGCCTCCTACTATCTACAGGGTCTCTAAAGTAAGATATGTAGTATGTACTAGTATGTTTACCTGTTAGCCTACTTTTTTTGAACACTGTTTTTCGTCTTGTTACCCAAATGATTTTAGGTATGTTGTAGTTGCAGTCGGTGGTTTCATGACTTCAAGACATTTTTATGTGACTGATAATGGAAAGTACTATTAAATGAATCATTTGGAAATTTCTTATGGTTGTTTGTATTTTTTATTATCATCATCATCATCATGGTTTTTTGCTGCAGCTGCTTCTGTGCATTATTAACCATTTCAGTCCAGGACATTCTCTCTCTCTCTCTCTCTCTCTCTCTCTCTCTCTCTCTCTCTCTCTCTCTCTCTCTCTCTCTTATTGCTATCACCGCCCAGTTTTATTCACCCGAGGATTCTTCGAAGTGTAGGTGCTGGATAGGCATAATAAAACAAACCCTCCATACAATAGATGTTTCCCAAATGAATGGAAGCCGTCTGAAGGTATGAAGAATAAAAACTAAAAGACGTCACATTCTGAAGGGGTGTATTAGGGATTTGTTACCCGCAGTAGGCTTGCATCGGTGGTTAATAGGTTGGGTTTTGCTAGATACTGGTGAAATAATGTTTGAACCAAAGAAAACTTGTTAAATTTGTTTTGTAATGTTATATTGGCTGTTGATCACTTACCGTACATTTAACGAAATAAATCATACTATAGATTTAGATCTGCTAGTACTCCTGAAGGATTCTTCTAATTCTGCGTAAGCTAAGTTTTTAAATGTGGTTAGGTTTAGGCTGAATGATAAAGTTGTCAATTTAGACTAGGTCGGGTATTAAGCAAAGGTTTGGGTGGTTAAGTTAGTTGGCCATGTAGGGCTAGTTGGTTAGGTTAGATGGCTAGATCTAGTTAGGTCAGGGTATTTTAGGTAGCAAAGTTTCCTAGTTACTTACAGTAGGTTAGGCGGTCTGATTAGTTTTAGTTGGACTAGGTGGTTTGACAGTTAGATTAGTCTAGTTGACGAGTATGTGTCTAGGTTAGGTGAGGTTAGGGTGACTGGGTCGTTGGGCTTATTACTTTGCCCTCCTTACTACGTCTCCTCTTCCTTTTCCACGTCTATTTCTTTCATATGCAGATATAACTCTCCATTCAAGCGCAGTATCATTCTGTATTTCCTTATTCCATTTTCACTTCTTTGGAAAAATCCTTGACTTCTCTCCATCCTATAGTCTGTTCACTTGAACTCACCGTACGAGTAAAATTAGCATCTCTTCCATCATGAATTCCAAGATATAAGAGATTAACAAAGCAGTAGGATGATAGTCATGAAGAAGTGCTATGGAACTGATTTAGAGAAGCAGTAGTATCTTTTCTTACCACTCCTCTGCAGGAAATAAAGTACAAGAGAACGGAAATCTCCGCCTAGTTGAAATGAATGAACTCTATTTCTCTGTGCTTTACTGCTATCTCATACTCCTTTTTCATTCCTTCCAACCTTCACTGTTGATTAGGCTTAACTTTTACTGTTATATTTTCTTCGGTTGATTCCCTGACTTACCCAGCAGTTTGTTTGATATACTATTTTTAAGCACTTATAATTAATAAAGCCGTATACTTATAGCATTACAAATTTAAGTTATATGTATTTTTGTTACACAGACTTCGAATACGTATCAGCATTTGCGAGGATGTGAAATCGAGTATCCGCATCCGCAAAATGTGAATGATTGACATCCGCGTTTGCATTAACGGATATCTGAAATCTGACGTCCGACACACAAATACAATCTATCTATCTGTCTATCTATCTACTGTATCTAGAGAGAGAGAGAGAGAGAGAGAGAGAGAGAGAGAGAGAGAGAATTATCGTTTATTGGTATTTTGCAGTATCCCAAGTGAAGAAAGACTACGAACAATACAAACTAACAAATTAAAGCCTCACACAATCATGTTGCTACATTACCAAAATTGCATTTCAATACCAGAATTACTGGAGTTTGGTTATGAATAATACCAATAAGCAAACTGACCAACTGTCCACGGGCGTGTGTTGTGCACCAGACTCGGATTTGTTCGAATCTCGTCTAACACAGTCACAACTAAGCATAGCTATAGTCGCGGCACACGACTCTGAGGTTGTCGTTATCGTTCCCTGCCAACCTACCATACAAAAGTGCGTCCGATTTCGTATCATAAACGAATCATATTATTATGCTCTAATATATTATCCGCGAACATGGAACATGGAATGTAAGGGAGTGAATGATGAGGTGAAAGAGAGAGACTGTCCAGGTGCTTGAGGGTGCGAAAGATGATGTATGCGGAATAAATGAAACTAAATGGGGAGGTAAGAGTGTGAGAGAATGGGAGTATGGATGGGGTATATGTGCAGGAGTAGGTGAGAATGAGAGGGCAAAAGAAGGAGTATGAATAGTTGTAAAAGATGGAAGAAGAGCATAAGAGAGTATGGATCAGTTGGGTCAAGGATTGTGTGGGCAAGATTGAAGTTGGAATACAAATGTGGGCGATTGTGTGTGTGTGTGTGTGTGTGTGTGTGTATGCGCCAACGCAAGATCGTGCAAGCAGAGTGAGAGAGTAGTTCTGGACAAATGTGGAAGTGTGCTTGGAAAAGTTTGGAAGGAATGAGAGAGTGTTTTTGATCGGTGATATGAATGGTAAAGTAGGGAATGTGAAGGTGGATGGAATAGTTAGTGCCTGCTGAGATACATAAGAATGGCAGTGCGTTAGTGGACATTTGTGCTGGGAGGGGGTTGGTGATAGCCAATACCCTCTTCAGGCATAAAATGATCCACAGGTATACATGGCAAGTGATGAGAAGGGTGGGTGGTGAACTGAATGAAAGGAAGGCAATGATTGATTATGTGTGTGTGGATGAAAGGATGCGAAAATGTGTAATGGATGCAAGAGCTTATAGAGGTTGGAGGAGTGGACTTTCTGACCAGAACTTGGTGGTGGCCAGAATCAAGATCCAAATAAGATGAAGAAATAGAAGAAGGGAAGGACGGGAAGGAGTATTTCTAAGGAGAGTGGAAAGGTTACAAGAGGATGAGAAAAAGGCAGAGTATAAGAGAGAAGTGGAGGAACGATTGGTCAAATATGAATTGGAGCAGATTGGGGACGTCGAAGGTGTGTGCAGGATATTCACAGAAGAAATATGTGCAGCATGCGATGTGGTGTGTGGGATGAAGGGAAGACGGAGGGGGGTGCAAGAAACAGCGTGGTGGAATGAAGAGGTGAGACAGGCTGTGACACAAAAGAAGAAAGCATACAATGAATGGATGAGAAATAGGGGCGTGGAAGAAGTTGAGAGGCGGAAGAGAGAGTTATATGTAGAAAGAGAGAGGTGAAAAAATTAGTAAGAGAGAGTAAGAAGTGAGTGGACGAGGAATTTGGAAGGAATTTGAGTGTAAAGTGGAGGGACTGTAAGAAAATGTTCTGGAAAGAGGTGAAAAGAGTAAGGCTCGGTGGAAGTGAAGTTAGCAGGGGAGTGAAAGATAAAAATGGTAGATTACTAGTGGAGAAGGGAGAAAAAGTAAGCAGATGGAGAGAACACTTTGAGGAATTGTTGAACATAGAGGATGGAAGTAATACGAGTATAAGTGGCTGGGGAATGGCTGGGAGAAGGAGGGAGGTGAGAAGACAGGAAGAAATCAGTAGGATAGAAGTTGTGGAAGCAATGAAGAAAGTTAAATTGGGGAAAGCCCTAGGAATTGATGGAGTGTGTGGTGAAATGCTGAAGTATGGAGGAGAGATGGTGGTAGAATGGATGTGGAAAATGTGCAGATTGGCCTGGGAGGAAGGTAGAGTCCCGGAGGATTAGAAGTCAGGTATAATTATTCCCTTGTACAAAGGAAAAGGGGAAAAAGAAGTGTGTGGTAATCATAGAGGCATATCTCTTCTTAGTATAATAGGAAAAGTGTATGGTAGGATATTTACTGTCAGAGTTAGAGTAAGAACAGAGGAATTAGTTGGAGAAGAACAGGGAGGCTTTAGGAAGGGAAGAGGTTGTATAGATCAGATATTCATTCTTAGATCTTTAATGGAAAAGTTTCTAGAGAAGGGAAAGAAGTTGTGTGAGGCTTTCATGGATTTGGAGAAAGCATATGACAGGGTGGATAGACAAAGATTGTGGAAAGTATTAAGAATATATGGAGTAGATGGGAAGTTGTTGAATGCTGTGAAGAGTATGTATGATGGTGCTAAGGCTGCAGTGCGTGTGGATGGTGAACTGCGTGAATTTTTCTCTTTGAAGGTTGGGTTGAAACAGGGATGTGTCATGTCTCCATGGTTGTTCAATCTGTACATGGATGGGGTAATAAAAAAGGTAGAAGGGGTAGGGTAGTGGATGTTGGAGTGGCCCTGGTGAGAGAGGGTAGTGTTTGGAAACTCCTTGTACTGTTGTTTGCAGATGATACTGTGTTGTTGGATGAAGACGAAGGAGAGCTGCAAGACTTGGTGGATGAGTTTGGGAGAGTGTGTAAGAAACGGAATCTAAAGCTGAATGTAGGGAAGAGTAAAGTGATGGTCTTTGAGAGAGGTGAAGTCAGTGAATGTACAGCGAGGTTGGATGGTCAGGAATTGGAAAATGTGAGTACGTTTAAGTACTCGGGAAGTGTGATGAGTAAGGATGGAGGTTTGTAGGGTGAAGTGCTTGAAAGGGTACAGCAGGGAAGAAAGGTTGCTGGTTCCTTGAAAGCAGTGATAAGAAGCAGGGAAGTGAGCATGGAAGTGAAAAAGTTACTACATGACAGTATTGTGATACCAACTCTAACGTATGGAAGTGAAGCTTGGACGTTGCTGAAAGGACACAAGTCAAGAGTAAGAGCAGTGGAAATGAGTTATTTAAGAGGAGCCTGTGGAGTCACATGGAGAGACAGGCTGACAAATGAGGATATAAAGGAGTGTTGTGGTGTGGATGTGGATGTGATAGGAAGTGTTAGGAGGAATACACTGAGGTGGTTTGGCCATGTGGAGAGGATGGAGGGTGAAAGACTGACGAAGCGAGTGTATGTGAGTGAGGTGGAGGAGGGAAGAGGGAGGGGGAGGCCGAGGATGAGATGGAGGGATGGGGTGGAGAGGTATGTGAGAGAGGGGTGTGTGAGTTGGGAGCAGGGCAGTGGAATGGTGGGGGACAGGGCGACGTGGAGGCGATTTGTTTGTGGCCACCCCGAACGGGATTGAGGCGTCTGGCAATAGATAGATAGAGATAGAATTTTTTTATACACGAATATAATATACACGAATCACAAGCATCTCATATTACACACGAAATCAGATGCACTTTTGAATGGTAGGTTGAGAGGGTACGATAATGACAACCTCAGAGTCGTGTGCCGCGACTATAGTAGCACTTGAAATACCTTAGAAATGTAGCGAAACTACTGGTTCACCGCACTAGATGAAAAGTGGTGTACTGTAAGCACCCTGCTAAAAAAAAGAAAGTAGCACCGCTACACAGTGTCATTTGTAGTGCCACTTCTTCCAACACTGGTATGTAGTGGCAGTCTCAGATAATTTTTGAGGTGCTCAGTGGTGCTGAGGACCCTACTGAAAGATGGGATACCTTTAAGCTTTGTACTCTGGCAGTAGCTGATGGATGTTTAGGAGAGCATCCAGGATCAAAGAGAGGATCTGTCTCGTCGAGAATTCTGGCTGCACTTGATGAGAGTCATGCTTCTAGGCTGGGTGGAGATCGGGAACAGAAATGCTTTCTGTCTCGTCAGGCAAGAGTTTTGCTGAGAAGGGACAAGGAAAATAATGGCAGGGAAATCACTGAGAAGGTAGAAGGTATCAAAGCAAATGAGCTTCGACCTGCATATCAAGCCCTGATGAAGATTCACCTCCCAGATTAACTCTGCTCTGAGAGTAGTTGGAAGAATAGTGTCAGGTGGATGAATACGGGGCTCATTGGGCTGGGCACTTTGATTAGTTATATATGGCAGAATCCCCCAGTGGAGAACCAATGGCTGATGTGCAGCTATGAGTTGCTGTTCCATTAATCTACAATTCCACCGGTTGTGTGGATGAAAACAAGAAAGCAGTGGCTACGATGAAAAGTGGTGGGGCAGCCAGGGCTTGAGGCATCCCTGTGGAACTGATCAAATCTGGGAGTGAAGCCATGATCATTTGAGTAAATCCAGTCATAAAAGCCTTTTTGTTTACTGGTATCATTCCATCTGACTGGACAAGACCAACATGGCTGCAGTAATTACCCTGATGTTACAATACTCAGCATGCCAGGCAAGGTGCTTGCTTTCGAGCTTTTGATGTGTATCCGAGGTCATTTGTTAGAGTTTCAGAGGCCAGAACAGTCTAAATCAAATCCTAAGAAGACTACAGCTGACTGAATCCTCACACTTGTTCTCAAGTAATGCTGTCGTGTGTTTCAGCAAGGACTGCTTGTAGCTTATGTCGATCTCAAGATAATTGACTTGGTAAAACGGGCACCTGTAATTCCGTGGAATCCTCTTTGGGATTACTCTGGTGATGGCTGCCCTGTATTAAAAAATGTCAGTTCTGTCAAGGGAATGGGGGGGGGGGCAGGGCAACATCCAGTTTCTTTCCTGAAAGATGTGAAGTGAGTTCTTGCCCCTTCACTTTCCGTCACAAGCATGGATTGGGTGCTAGGCTGGGCTGTGAGTTGGAGCCACAGTGGGATGTCAATTGCCAGTTTTAGAGTTATTGACTTTAACTAGCTGATGATTAAGCTGTACTTGTGGAGTTGCTGGAGACCTGCCTTCTCTCGAGGCATTCAACATGAACACGAAGCCACACAGACAAGAGATCTCCTTAGCTAAGACCAAGGTTCAGGCACTGGGTGACTTGTTGGATGAAGCAGGCATGTGATGAGGGCTTAGAAGTCTTGGAAAGCTTCGCTCATCTTGGTAATGTGATCCATAATAACGGTAGGACAGATAATGAGATTGCTCATAGCACTGGTCTGGTGTAAGATGTTATGGTTTCACCCTGTTCGACTATTTAACGTTGTCGATGTTTGTTTAGAAGGTCGAAAATCTGAATCATCAAGATGCTGGAGCTCTCTCTCACTTTATTGATGTGAGACATGGACACTAAGCAGTGCCTTGGCATAGCAGCCTGATTCCTTTGGTACTAAGATATTTTACAGGATCATGAGATATCGCTAGTATGGTCAAGTGCATAGCAAGTGATTACTTCTTGAAACTAACTGGAGGCATATTGCCCACATAATACGAGAATGCTACTGTAACTCCTGTAATATGGCCTCGTAGAAAAGTTCCCTGGGGTTGATCCAGCTCATAGTGTGATATCTGAACGTCCGGGACATTCACGGATCAACAGTCTCTGAGTGCAGACCTGTAGTCAGAGCTCTTGAGTGTTGGGACTTAGTCTCATTTACTCCTGTTGAATTTCGCTCATTTTTCCAGTTTTGGAGCCACTTCGGGGACTTAGTTTCTGGCCCTCTTGTCGAATTTTTCCAGTTTTACTCGTTTTTGCCTCCTTCTAGGACATTGTCTCTGACACTACAAGAGGGTTTTGGGACTTAGTCTCATTTACTCTTGAAGGATTTTTCCCATTTTTAGCCTTTTTGGATGTGTTTATGGACTTTGTTTTTGACATGCACTCTTGTCAGTCTTGCCACTAGCTACCCCAGGTGTAGTACAACACTGAACCCCAAGGGTTTGATCGTTTAGGAACATCCATGAGGGGGCCCCTTAGGCAGGGGTAGTTATAGGAGGTGTCTGGGGTGGCATTTCTGTTAGGGGTTAGGTTAGGTCCCTGTGAAGGGTTACCCAAGGCATACCCACGACCCACCCCTCGTCCTCCCTTAGTGGGGGAGGGGTGTTGTACTCGGGGTACCTTAGCCACAGGTAATAGGTAGGTTTCCTGGCACAAGTGCCTTTTTTTTTTTTTTTTTTTTTTTTAGCCATGAACACGCCCAACCCTTGTCCTGATTCTGACCCTGGTGGCGATCTTGCTACGTCGCCTCCACCTACTAACACTAAACCATGCTCCTCAGCCAAGAAACCACGGCTCGCTGGCCCTGACCATATTCAGGAAGACTTTTACTTGACCACGGATGCTGAAGATGCTCCCGCCTCCGCTCCTGAACCCACCTGTGTTGACATCACAGATCTGACTCCACCCGCTGGCCCCTCCTCCTGGATGAATACAGTCACTGCCTCAGCCACTGAAGCCCCTGAACAAAGCAACCCTGATGACGTCTTCACCCTGGTGGATAGAAAGAAAAAAAGGTGTTCAGGCAACCTCTCTAAAGGAGCAAGCACATCCCTCACTGCTTCTGACTGCTCTATCTCCATTACCACCTCACGTGGGGGCCCACAGTGCGCATTTCAGCCCCCCCTCTAACACCACAAGGCCACCCCTACCCCCTACCTCCAGGTACCCAGCCTTCCTCATCTCCAGCACTGATGCCTTCCAGACCCCTTATGAAGCAGTTGTGGCTATTGAGACCGAGCTACCCCACCTTCAGTTTAGGGTGGAGGCAACCAGGAACTTGTACGCCATCTGGTCCCCCTTGATGAGACTACCCTGCATGCCATAGAGAACCTTACCACTGTGGCAGGCAAGCCCTTACAGCTAAAGAAACTCGATCCGAACTTAGCCACCAGGAAAGTCGTCCTCCAACACTATCCCCTAAATTTTCCGTTAGAAGCCATCAGAAATCACGACCAAGTAGAGGAAGCTACACAATGCGAGATCATGGGAGCACCCACCAGGCAGGTTCTTGTCACCATCAGGGGCCCCATCCCTCCTACCCTGAACCTGAAGTCGTGGGGCACCTACAACATCCGCCCCTATGCTCCAGAACCTCTCCGCTGCTTCAACTGCCAACTCTTCGGCCACCAACAGTCCTGATGCACCCGCCCTCCAACCTGTGCTGTGTGCAGCAGCTGCCATCCCATGCAGCGGTGCATAGACAAGCTGAAAGCCAACCAGCCTGTGACAACAAAATGTCCCAACTGCAGCAGCCTCCACCACGCATGGAACAAATTCTGTCCTGCAAGGAAGGACCTAGTCCAGAAGGGCATGGAGAGAGAACATTGCTGGATCCAGGCAAGGGTGCCTGCAGCACTGGCACCACCAGGGACCTTCGCATGGGGCCAACAGCGGGCACCGCAACTCACACCTCAGCCCCACCTGCCGCAGAAGAGTTCCTCACTCTGCCACCAAGCACCAGCAAGCCCTCTGTAGCCCCTCCACCTCAGCCTATCCCTCCTACCACAACCCATCCCCCTGTCCCTCACTCACCTCGCACACATCCACCAGTGCTAACCACTGGGACCGAGACAGAGCCAGACGCTGCAACCCAAACCCCTCCACCAGCACCCACACCACCCCAGGGATACTATCTACAGAGGAAGCAAGACCTTTGCATCCTCAGTCAACAGCTTAGCGAATTCATCACTGACTGGATCGGACTGATGCTAGGCAAGCCCATCCCCCGCCTGGAGGGAATCTTCGTAATTATCGACAAGGCCATAGCACAGTATCTAGAGAAACAACGGGCAACTGCCGAACCCAGCACACATCAGCACAACCCCCCTCCAGCACAGACAGAAACATCACTGCCACCTACCAATCCATGACCCCTCCCACTCCCTCTCATAGCATCCCCACGACCCCTCCCCAGGCACACCGTCCAGACAGAGCCACACAATGTCGCAAAAAAAGGGGCAAGGAAGACAAGAGAAGCAGGTCCTCTCTCAACACAGGCCCCAGGAACACCTTCACACAGCTCTCCCAGACCCATGCAGCCAAACCCTCACCACAGACAAATCAACACGCACACCACACCGCCAACCCCCCACACCATCACCACGCTCAAACACAGCCACACACAGACTCCGCTCACGATCCCCCATACCAACACACACAGAAGTAGCTGACTAAGGGACACCCCTCCCCCTCCCCAAGACCCCAGACAGACCCCCAACACCTCGACACTACGTATTCTGCAATGGAATATCGAAGGTGCATGACCCAAGCGCCCCTTGCTGGAGGAGGCAGCCTATAGGGATCGACTTGACATCATCATCCTCCAGGAGACACTGCTTAAACCTCAAACCTTTCAGGTTGCGAGGCTTCATCGCCTTCCTCCTCCCAAGCACTCCAGGGGTCCCTAGGGGTTGTGCCATTCTAGTACGCAGCCACATCCCTGCCACAGCCATCAGTCCCCTACCAGACTGTGGCGACAATGTTGAAATACAGGGAATTGACATCACCCTGGCGGATAACCACCTACATATATATAACATCTATCATCCCCGCACCACTGACCTTAACCTTGGAGAGGCTGCCACTCTCTCCGCAACCATATGAATCTTTCTCGGCGGCGACCTCAATGCCCACTACCCTAGCCTTGGGTCTAGGTCCACCACCAACACCGCTGGCCGCCATTTTGCTGAGATGCTGGAAGAGGTGCCTGATATAGCACTCCTTAACGACCCTAACTTACCAACACACGTACGAGGAGGCAGGGTGGACCTCTCTTTCGTGTCCTCTAGCCTAATTACGCTTACCACCTGGGAACTGCACCCCACCCTCACATCGGACCACCACGCCACTGTCACAACCATTGCTGTGGCCCCACTCCCCAGACCATCTGGGCCCCCACCAAGGTGGAACACCAAGAGAGCAGACTGGCCAAACTTCACTGCCACACTGGAGAAAACGGCAGCCTTCAGCCCCCAGTCAACCTGGAAGAACATGCCACCCTCCTCACAGGTGCCTTCCGTACAGCAGCAGGTTCCTCTATCCCCAAAACTGCCCCACCAAAAGCCTTCCTCAAGGACCTCTGGTTCTATTGTGACAGAGTGCAGGAACTTAACAGGCATCTTAACAGGGCCAAGAAGATTCATCGAGCCAACCCGATAGCTGACAGCCTAAGCCCACCTTCAAGCTGTCATCAGGCACTCCATAGCCAAAAAAGCTGACATCGAGGAGCAAAAGTGGTTGGAATGGTGTCGGTCCATAGGAGCTCATACAAGGCTGGGGAGCATCTGAAAGAAGCTGAGGACCATCTCTAGCCCCCTCCCAGCTTGTCCCCCCTCTCACCCTGATCCACAGGGAGAGGCTGAAAGGTTGGCAGCTACATTTGCTCAGTGGACCTCACCCACTCAGCTTCCTGAGGACACTAGACGTCAGCAGGAAGCCCTACACCAAGCCAGATCAGAACTGATACATACCTGCAAGACCACCCCAGCGGACTGTGATCGGTTGTTTACCACGCACGAGCTTGATCACGCACTCAAAACCAGCACTGACACTGTCCCAGGCCCAGATGGTATCACGTATTCCATGCTTATGCATGCTGGAGCCACAGCACGGTCTGCCTTCCTAGATTTACTTAACCATTCATGGTCCTTGGGCAAATTCCCTGAGCAGTAGAAGACTGCCACCATTCACTCTATCCCGGAACCACCTGACCCCACAGCCTTCAGGCCCATCTCCCTCCTCAGCTGCCTATGCAAGACTGCTGAGAGGATGGTGCTTCGGCGGCTCGACTGGCTCCTGCCAGCCCTCCACAGTCACATCTTTGCCTACACCAGAGTTAAGGGGACACCCGAGTGCCTGAGGTCATTCCTCTCTGAGCTGCGTGGCGGCAGAGGCCTTGCTGTCATTATCGACCTGGAGAAGGCCTTCGAGCTGGCATGCCCAGAAGTCATCCTGGCAACCCTGGCATGCAGGGGGGTCAAGGGTCGCCTCCTAAGCTGGCTGGACAATTTTCTCCGGGGTTGGAGAGCAGCAGTACGCTTCCAGGGGCACACATCCTCAGAACTCCAGCACACGAATGGCACCCCACAGGGCAGCATTCTCAGCCCCATGCTCTTTAATATCTTAATGGACTGCCTTCTGCAAGTGGACTTAGGCCCCGGAGCTCACCTCCTCTGTTATGCAGATGACATAACTTTGGTCATCCATGGGGGCCCCTACCATGCTAAAGCCCAGAGGGCCCTGACGAGACTCCACCGAAAATGTACAGAGCTGGGGCTTAAAATCAACCCCCATATGACCAAGGCCCTCCCTTTCCTCATAAACCCTCCTAGAGACCAGCTCCACCTTGGCATTTCAGTAATATGTCACCACGCACAAGTACCTCGGAATCATCTTCGACTTCAAACTTTCATTTCAATCAGAATTTAACCACCTCTGAGAACGAACGAAGCTCCACCTTAATACACTGAGGTCCTTGGCAGGAAAGGGAAGGGGAGCCACTTACAAAGTCCTCTGCCTCTTTTATATACAGACCATAAGAGCCACAGTTGACTATGTGGCCCCAGCACTGCCTGCTGTCGACTCCCCACTACTTGACAAACTGGAGGTCATCCAAAACCATGCTATGCGGATTATGACTGGAGACCTCATGTGGACACGACTTTGCAACCTCCGCATGGAGTGTAACCTGGAGTCACTACACCTCCACAGAGGAGCCAGAGTGGCTGGTCTTGCAGCCAAGTTAGCCCACAATGCCTCTCCCCTCCCACTCCTGCCCCGACTCATAGCAGCAGTTAATCTCCACTCTGACCTACTGTCACACAGCTGGGTTCACAGCACCGTGTGTGCTGTTCATGAGTACAACCTGGCTGATTACATCGTGCAGGTCTCTACTGCACCCGGAGTCACCTACCTGGCTCAGCCTCCTTGGAGCCCCTCTCTGCTCAATCTCATCATCCTCCACTCACCACCCAAGAACCAAACCCCCACCCAACTGATGTGTCAAGAGGGCCTCTGATGAATCGCCACCCTCGTAGTCCCTGAATCGGCCACGTACTACACTGACAGCTCGGTTACATCTTCAAAAGCAGGAGCAGCCATTGTGTGTGGGGATCGTTCCCATGGCTTGCTCATCACGGATAGGGCCTCCACCCTTCAAGCTGAGCTGGCGGCCATCTCTGCTGCCCTCTCTGATGTCCTAGAGCACGCCCCCACATCCCCCACCATCATACACACAGACTCAACTTCAGCCATTCACACGCTTGCCGACACACTCACAATGACAACACTAAACTTATATACAACATTTTCAACACCGCCAATGCAATCCGCAATTGCAGGGGGATCGATCACTGTCAGTTGGATCCCAAGTCATGTCAGCATCGTCGGGAATGAAAAAGCTGACCACACAGCAAAGACCGCCCTAGATAGACTCAATATTGACCTCGAAATCCAAACCAGCTTCAGCCAAGTCAAGCACTCCATCAAACAAAAGGCAGCCAATTTAAGTAAAGCAGATCACCGTCATCATGTACAACTGGGCTCCCCCTCTGCCAGATGGTATGCTGTGGCCACACAATATAAGCCCCTACTGGTTAACACCAGGTACAACACAAAAACACTTAATCGGTTGCACCACCTTTGTCTTGGTTATAAGTGTTTCTCTGACACTGCAGATGAGGATGCAGACCCGGACTCTGAGTGCCAGCACTGCCAGACAATCACCCCCTTCCCCCTCCTGCATTACCTCCTCAGATGTGCGGCCACCTCCTGGATCAGGAAAAGGTACCCCCTTCCCAATGCTGATATACCCGGAACCCGTGCAGCTGCCAGACCGACAATTACCCTCCAATATGCTGCAGCCTATGTTGTAGCCACAACCTCCCTCCCTGTTCTAACTCAAGTTGTGCTTTCTGTTCCCCCTCCCACCTAGGGTGTATACCCATGGGTGTGCATGTGTTGTTATATATATATATATATATATATATATATATATATATATATATATATATATATATATATATATATATATATATATATATATATATGTGTGTCTGCGTGTATATATGTGTATGTACATATGGATATCTGTACATGTGTATATATATATATAAATGTGTGTGTGTGTGTGTGTGTGTGTGTGTGTGTGTGTGTGTGTGTGTGTGTGTGTGTGTGTGTGTGTGTGTGTGTTTGTGTGTGTGTGTGTGTGTGTGTATCTATCTGCCTTAACTAGAATTAACAAAAACTGCCGAGGGGCTGCTAAGGCTACCTCTACCACTTGCACATTACCGCCTGACCTCACTGACCGGGCTAACGTATGGCCCGGCCCCTTCTACAAGAACGAAGGGGGAATCTTTACCATACCATACCCATCTGAACGTCAATCTTTGGGGGAGGAGACCATGGGGGAGGCCAGGAAACTTGTACCTCGAGCAAGTCGGTCATTCCTGTCAGATGCAAGCTGGGTTCCGTGTGGGTGGAGCTGGAGGATACAAGTGAAGTTATGCACTCCTTGGCGTTCGCTCCAAGTGAGTGAGTAAGTACGGTACGTGAAATCCATTTTCTTAAGACTTACCCTCTGCCACATTTATCCATTTATCATTCTTCATTCTCTTTAAATTCCCAGTCCTAGATCTGTTCACCAAATTTCCATCCTCCAATGTAATCACAGAATGGCCAGATTGTTTTAATACAAACAACTCACGGAGCGAGACTGAGTTTTCTCTTTTGCTTACCGAGTGTGTGTGTGTGTGTGTGTGTGTGTGTGTGTGTGTGTGTGTGTGTGTGTGTGTGTGTGTGTGTGAATAAAATAAGTCATTCTTGTTCTGATATTAACCAAACTTGGTGGGGTGGCTGAATGGTAGTAAATGGGTTGACCTACCAGTATGAATTTTGTGAAAAACAGGTCGAAGGTGGTCACAAGCTAGGTCGAAGTTTGGCTTAGCAAAATAAACGTAATCAGTTTTTGTCCAATTTAGACCAAATTTAAAGGAAGGGTTGTGGGCAGAACAAGCACCAAGTGATTCAGTATCGAAAACAGTGAGTAAAGGATCAAGGTAATAAAGCAAGGTCAAATTTCACCTACAGTATATATACGTGTATGAACAAAGTAAATGCAACACCTTTTATGTGACCCTCGAAACTTGGTGGAAAGGTTGATGGTTGCCTGATGGGTTGCTGTATTATTTTGGGGAACAGCAGGTCATAATTCTTGGTCACCTAGCAAGATCAACATAAACAGCTTTTATCCGATATAAATTAAACTATTAGGAAGGATTTAGGTTACTGTGAGAAAATATTCGATTTTGAGAACAATCAGTAAAGATGCAGGTCACAAGGAAAGGTCAGGACAGGTCAATCAAGATCATGAATAGGATATCTATATATATATATATATATATATATATATATATATATATATATATATATATATATATATATATATATATATATATATATATATATATTTTAATAACAGAACAGATGGGAAAAAAATAAAAACTAGAGGTCCCCCAAGGGTTGAATCACACCAGTCACAAGCCGATACATATCTAGCTCGGCTCTGAATGACCTTGACCTTGACCTACTTTCACCATTTTCGAACTCGTAAGAGATTTTCATCCCTACTACACACCTATAAAATTTTGTAATGATATATTGAGAGGCTGCATAGTTATCGTGGTAACAGACACACAGACCATGACCTAGTTTCACCAAATTCGAACTCGTAGGAGATTTTTATCCTTACTACACACCTGTAAAATTATATGATGATATCTTGAGCGGTTGAGAAGTTATCGTGCTAACAGGCACAAAGACACACCGACAGACATACAAACTGAAAACAGTACTCGCAGATTTTCATCCCTACTACACAACTGTAAAATTTTGTGATGATATCTTGATCGGTTGCAAAGTTATCGTGATAACAAACACAGAGACCTTGGCCTACTTTCACCAATTTCGTGATTGATTCCCTCCCCCCCACTACACACCTGTAAAATATTGTGATGATGTCTTCGCGCTAATAGAAACAAGGACAGACGGAAAAACGGACAGACAAACTGAAAACTACAGTATACCAGCTTTGCCATCGTGGCTGTTAACAATATACACGATATGCGGTATCTACCATCGCCATAGACACTCTCCCTCCCTTACCTTGTTGCCTCCCTCTCCCTCCCAAGTCTTGTTGCGTCCCTTCCCCTCCTCCTCTCCGTTTCCTCCCTTCTCCCTTATTTTGATGGATGAGCGTTGTGCCCTCTATGGGCTATGTTTGGAAACATATGCCTGGCAGGGACTGTGGGCGACCTTTGGCTCGTGGATGTACTGTACTAAGATCACGAATATGAGTTAAATATAAGGCCGAACCTGCGCTTCTCTGATGAAGAGCATGAATAGTGTTTGCTACAACCACTGTCGGCACCGTCGCTTGACTGCAACCAGGAGGACCCTGTGCCATCAGCCCTACCCTGGCGGTGGTGGCAATCCGAGATACCACCAAATTTTCTGATATTAATGTAGCGGCGTTGCTAAGGGGGGGATGGAAATAGGTGTGATATCAAATGTGCATGTAGTGTGAAGCAGACAGTTTAAGGCAGAAGTATGATCAGAGTATGCAGGCTTATTTTCTGTGTTAATGAAAACACTGAAAATGTTCAGCAAAGGGAGATAGTCAGGAACAGGTCCTGAGGGCTGGTGAAACTGGAGCTCCAGCTCTCCCTGTCACCAGCTTGCCCTGTTCGAATGGTGCTACAGTCTGCTCCCTACAAACTCAAAAACTCAAGTTCTGATGCAGCTTGGATGAAACTTGGTGAAAGGATTAAGAGTCAGGCATTTTTATCTATGTATCTCCCTATCGCCCGACGCTTTAATCCTACAAGATGTCGTCACACACAAATAGCAGCCACGTCCCCGTGTCCTCTGCCATCTGGCCAAACAGAGTCGGGCATAAATGAAGTAATTCGACTTTGAAAGCAATCGGTTAACAATTAAGGTCACAGAGCAAACTCAGATGTTCGGCTCTTAAACCAAACGGTGGGCATGAGTGTTGCACTCTATTAATGCCCCTCTTTGTTTAGTTTCTGGTAGATTTCTTGTCTATTTAGGATACTGCTGCCTCGTTGCTTTGTTTTTAACATTCCTAGATGATTTTACCAAGCTTAGGATAGAGTATTCAAACAGAGAGTTAGCTATAGCCATTCTTAACATGAGATGTCTTTCCAGATTTGACCAATATTTTGTGGAGATAACAAGAACAAATTCATTATACAGTATGAACAAATATTAATGCAAATGAATAATTTATCATTCATCATCATCAGGACCTCCTTTCCCATCCTAGAGCAGGGTGAGGAGTAGCAACGTCCAGACAGCCCAAGTTTGCCCAATCCAATGGGCCAAGCTTCCATTCACTCATCATTCAAGCCCCCGGAATCCTGGCTCTATCTGATACGCCAAAAACTTTCACCACATTCTGTAACTTCACATAAACGTATCCGATAGACTCAATCCGAACGCTGTCAAGTTAAAAAGGGGTGCCAAATCCCTAATAATGCGCTTCTTCTCACAACATTCATCCAGCCAGCTCGATCTCTTGTCAGTCCCTAGCTTCACCGACTTCCATACCTATCTTCCTCATACATTCATCCACCATATCTCCCCACCTTCTCTTTGGCGTACCTCGCCTTCTCCTTCCTTCAAATTCACTCAGATGTGGTAGGTGGGGGCGCTTACCCTCCACCCACTCGATGTAGTGCTGCTCTCGGATGTCTGCCCTTTCCTCTCCTCAAACCTTCTTCCTTCCATCCTCTTCTGTCTTTCTTTCCTTCATTTTTTCTTTGTCCTTCTGCCTACGGGTGACTTTACACTCCCTCTTCTGTCTTTCATTCCTTCATTCTTTCCTCTTCCTTCTGCCTGTGGGTGTGTCTACACTGCATGACAAGCCAAATGGTTTCCTGTACACCAGGAAAACATTTACTACACTGGGTGGTAACCATATAACCAAATATGGCGCCTGGTGGCTATTACTGTGTTCCAATAGGATTGAGCCGGTGAAGGTTTATATCCAAGGGAAGGGTTGGGGTTGACTGTTCATGTAATGCCACTCAGGGATGAGTAAGGCTGGTCACTCATCTTAAATGTCGGGACCACTGCCTAGCCCAGGGCTCCTACGCTCCTCATGGGGCAATGTAGGATTGGATGATGGATGGATGGATGGATACCTTTTTCATCACTCTATTGTTTTTCATTCCCTCCACATGACCATACTGTACCATCTCAGTACACTCTCTTCGATTCTGGTGTCCACAGACTTCCTCACTCCGCATCTTTCACGAATCACATTATTTCGTATCCTATCCACTCTCTCTACTCCACATACATTTCTCAACAGTCCCATCTTTACTGCTCTCACTCTTGACTTTTCATTATTATGCCACACCTGATTGTAACCCTGTACAAAAATAAAGGTGAGCGAAGTGATTGCAAGAATTATTGTGACAAATGAATAATACCGAGTAAAAATTAAACAGCCCTCCCGGATTTATAAGGGACGAAAAGAGCATGTGGTAATGTCTAGAAATCATCAGGATCAAAGGAGTCTGAACTAAGCACAAAGAGAAACATGCAAAACATATTACAAGATGTCAGTAAGAGTGTGTTGAAACAATTTGGATGGAGGATGGAAATTTCGTGAAGAGATTTAGGACTAGAAATGTCGAGAGAATGAAGGATGATAAATAGATAAATGTGCAGGGCAGAAAATCTCAAGAAAATGGAACTCACATACTCGCTCACTTGGAACGAAAGCCATGGAGTGTATAGGGAGATAGATGTTCTTAACCCTTCAACCAAGTCCGATCCAAATTGGATCAAAACTTTTTGAGTTTACCTTGCTCCATAACCTCGATCTGATCTTTCCTTGCGACCTTCATCTCTACTGATTGTTTCCAAATTTTAATATCTTTATTCTTACCTTAACTCTGATCGTACAGTACCAACACCCTACAACTGGTCTACAGTGCATTTAGCTCTGCCTTGCGACCATGACGTTCAATAAATTGTTCCCCAGACTGAATTATTTCATTTTCGTACGACTTTTAACCCTTCTACCAAGTCTGGTTCAAAGCAGATTGAAGCTGCTTGAAACGACCGGGACCTGTGACCTTGATCTTTGATGCAGTGCTATCAAAAGTAATAAATTAAGCCACTGACTAACTCCAACCCTTCCATCAAGTTTGTTCCAAATCAGATCAAAACTGTGCTACTTAAGAGTATTTCACACAGGCACACATGTCGAAGTTTATCGTGTCTTGTGAACTTAACAATTGCCTGATTGTTCTTAAAATCGAATCCCTTTGTCCATGTCTTACACTCCAGCCTTCCACCTCGCTTCCTCTTTAGCGAATCAAAACTGTTTAAGTTGTCCTGCAACGTGACCTGAACGTTTGACCATATTTTCCAACCTTAGCGTTTGACTGCTTGCTCTGAAAATCGAATCTTTCTGTTTTCGTCTTTCCCCAAACCCTTCCCAAAGGACTACTTAAACTAGACAAAAAACTACTTAGTCTGACGTTACCATGTGACCTGAACGTTTCACCTATTGTTCTAAGGAAAAAGAAAAAAGAGCTTCCAGAACACAAATCACACACTCCACCAAGTTTGGTCAGTATCGGATAAAAACTTCTTGAATTATTGTTCGCACACACACACACACACACACACACACACACACACACACACACAAACCGAATAAAGCATTATTCCACTCTTGCTTCCAGAGCGTGGGTATAAAAACTTCCCAGTAATTACAAAAATAAATGAACAAGTGGTGCCATGCACAACAAACCTCGCCCGACTCAACCAGCTTCGAATTATAGCCGCCTGAACATCCGTTTCCTTGAGTTTGATCTTTCAAGGTTATTTAAGGTCAAATGTCATGGTACAAAATATAAATCCCATATAAGACTTCCTATATGTTCTGTCTATCTATTGCCAGACGTCTCAATCCCGTTTGGGGTGGCCACAAACAAATCGCCTCCAAGTCGCCCTGTCCCCCGCCATTTCACTGCCCTGCTCCCAACTCACATCCCCCTTTCTCATATACCTCTCCACCCCATCCCTCCATCTCATCCTCGGCCTCCCCCTCCCTCTTCCCCCCTCCACCTCACTCACATACACTCTCTTCGTCAGTCTTTCACCCTCCATCCTCTCCATATGGCCACATGGCCTATATGTTGATAATAGTAATTACCTATCTGCTGTAAGTTTCGAGTTATAGCCCCCTGAATATCCTTGACCTTGAGTTTGACCTGTCAAGTTCACTCAGGGTCAAAGGTCTTCTTGCCAAATGAAAGCCCATATGGAAGGTCCTGTATGTTGACAGTAAATGTCTCTATCTTCGACCGGTTTCAAGTTAAAGCCCTCTGAAAATCCGTGACGTTGATTTTGACCTTTCAGGGTCAGTCGATTATCACCAAAATTGAATCACTTCTTCTTGGGACCAGTGCTCAGGTATTCTGGATGATTCATGCAATTTCATTCAGCCGCTTTTCCGTAATGTTGCTAACAAAGAAACAAACAAACAAACTCCGTCCCAGGCGAGGTAATAAGAATAGTAACTGAAATGAATGAAGGCTAATGTAAAGAAAAAAAAAAGACAACTGTTGATAATGCAAAAAGGCCAAGAGTACACACACACACACACACACACACACACACACACGTTTATCGCATGTAAAGAGTAAAGTTACTGACAGCACACAGAATCTAGGGACAATATGTACTGCGTCATAGAGAACGTCTAAAAAGTAAGAAAAGTCAAAACTAACGCTTTCTTATGCCCCCCACCTCCCCGTCTCTCTCTGTTATAAACTACTGTCCTTTCCTTATGCTAATGTGGTTAGAGATTAAGAGTGTGATAGGGCAGTTGGACATCTGCAGACACTAGTATTGAATCGAGAACGGCTGAACTACTGTATATATATATATATATATATATATATATATATATATATATATATATATATATATATATATATATATATATATATATATATATATATATATATATATATATATATATATATATATATATATATATATATATATATATATATATATATATATATATATATATATATATATATATTGTTACGGAACAGAGAAAGATAATGTACCCTTTAAGTGAGAATACTAAAAATCACTACCGTCCCTTAGTGTTCCAGGTTCAAAACAAAAGAGTTAGGTAAAATTACAAGTTAAAGTTTAATGCTCAAACTAACAACAAAACATTCAGGACTCATAAGGATAATGTAATGGCAAAAGACAGGTTAAATATATGGTTAACTGCAATATCCTCTATTAACACGAAATTAGCAAGAGTAAATTTATCTAAGTCAGCCCTGATAAAATGAAAATACACTGGGTAATGCTCAGTTAATGCAAGATATATTATTACAGATACAAAATATTATTAATGATGACTGACAAAGAACCCTTACACAAATTACAAAAACCTTACTAGGCCTAAGAATTAACCTTATGCTACACAGTACAAGAAAAAATGCAACAACACTTATACTCAAATTACACAGCTGCTAGATGGTTGGAGACTTCTTAGGCACTCACAATAACTGTACAGGGGAGGACAGAGATGTGAACAAAATGAGGAGCAGATCTAAGTGGCAATGATGCAGAGACTGAGCTCATTATATAGGGGCCGGCAGAGCTTGATACAACTTGTAAGAAGGACGCGCAAATGAAGCCATGGGGACAAAGAGCTGACAATCCCGCTCTGAACAACAGAAAGGACGACTTACTCTACTATAACGGTAGAAGGGGGGAACTGAGGCAGAACACGCTCGTGATCAAACATGCAGCATACTGTGAGTTAAAATTACACAAAGGATGATGAAATCATAGGCTATGTAACACCTCCCCACAAAGAAAAAAGAAATTTACAAAGGAAATTTCTTATTACTCTAAAACAATCTGTATATGGCATTACATAACATGCAAAAGACTATCCTAGTGTTACAAAACATGAGATCTCCCTAGCACGTTCAGTCATAGGTACTTGCCAGTATCCCTTTAACAAATCAAACTTACTTATGTACCTAGCCTTTCCGATCTTGTCTATGCAATCTTCCACGCGAGGGAGAGGGTAAGTGTCTGTTTTGGTTATCTGATTAACACGTCTGTAGTCAATGCAAAGCCTCTGTGACCCACCTGGCTTAGGGACTAGAGTGACAGGAGAACTCCACTGGCTCTGACAGGGCTCAATCATCTTGTGGTCCAACAGGTAGCCAAGCTCCTTCTGGATGAGAGGAACTTTCACTGGGTTCACACGGTAAGGAGGCAATTTAATTGGCTTTGCGTCTCCAACATCGACATCATGCATCAACACAGTGGTTCTTCCTGGAGTAGCACGGAACACTTGCGGGTACTCCTGCAGTAATGCCGAAAACTCCCGCCCCTCCTCGGGAGGCAGATGAGAAAGCTCAGTCTGGAGATCATTCATGATATCAGGATTCTTCCCCAAACCATCACTCAGGCTCATACTGCATGGGAGAGCTTCACTTGCAGACTCGGGTGGAACAGCTACAGTGCAGACTGGATTATTTTCGTCCCGCCTGTGATATAACTTTAGCATGTTGATGTGGCATAGTTGCTTGTTGTTTCTACGATCTGGTGTGGCGATGACATAGTTGACATCACTGAGTTTCTTCTCCACGAAATAAGGACCACTAAACTTGGCTTGAAGAGGTTGCCCATGCACTGGTAGCAGAATCAAAACCTGATCTCCTGGCTGAAAGTGGTGTAACCTGGACTTCTTATCATACCAAGTCTTCATCTTCTCCTGAGCAGCTCCTAAATTCTCTCTCGCCAGCTGTAAAGCAGTGGACAGCCGTTCTTTGAAATTCATCACATACTCCAGCAGGTTGACGTCATCTTCCTCCGACAGCCAGCATTCCTTGAGTAGCTTAAGGGGTCCTCTTACTTCATGGCCAAACTGTAGTTCAAAAGGTGAGAAGCCCAGTGATTCATTTGGAGATTCTCTTGCAGCAAACACAACGAATGGAAGACCTTTATCCCAGTCTTTCTGATGTTCCAAACAGTATTTCTTGAGCATCGATTTGAGTGTTTGATGATATCTCTCCAACGCTCCTTGGGTCTGGGGATGGTAAGCTGAAGACGTGATCTGAGTGATGCCCAACTCTTTCAGAGACTGTTTGAAAACGTTTGACATGAAATCACTTCCCCGGTCTGACTGTACCTCCTTAGGCAGACCAAACTTTGTGAAGAACCCCAGCATTTCCTTAACCACGTTCTTTGCTGAGATATTTCTAAGTGGAATGGCTTCAGGATAACGAGTAGCCATATCAATCATGGTCAACACATAAGAAAATCCTGAAGAAGTCTTAGGAAGAGGGCCCACAATATCCACCAACACACGGGTGAAAGGCGCCTCAAAAGGAGGAATGGGAACTAGAGGTGCAACCTTTTCAGTCTGATTACACTTCCCCACAACTTGACAGGTGTGACAAGACTTACAATACCAGGAAACATCCCTGAAGATACCTGGCCAGTAGAAGTGTTTCAAAATGCGTGCCACAGTCTTCCTCACTCCAAGGTGTCCTGCCAAACTGGAATCATGAGCCACTCTAATGATATCCTGCCTACAAACACGAGGGATGACAACTTGATGTACAACCTCCCATTCACAGTCGGCTGATGCTGTTGGGGGTCTCCATTTCCTCATAAGTACTCCTGACTTTACATAATAACAAGTAGAAGCACCGGCTGACTCTTCTTCACTGTAAGCAGAGTTAGCTAGACCTTTCAACTCAGGGTCAGCAACCTGCAACTCAACCAACTCTTGACGAGACAAATTATCAACACTACGGGGTACTGCCTCATCTGGTGAGTGGTCCAAATTAGCAAGAAAAGTGTCAGCTAGGATAACATCATCATCATCATTATCCTCTAAATCACCAGTAACTTTAGACTTAGCCCTAGTGACAGCACATGCAGGGAACACATCAGGGACATCACAATCCTGGGACGCAGCCACTGGCTCACTAGACAACTGAGGAGCTGGACACACTTGACTTCCACCAATATCATTTCCAAGTAAGAAAGTTACACCTGACATTGGGAGTGTCTCAACCAACCCAACCATAACGGAACCATTAACAAAACCAGACTCTAAATTCACTCTGCACAGAGGGACAGAGAAGTAATTATTCCCTACACCTTGTAAGATTACAGTTTCATCAGAGGAATTAACATTAGAGCCTAGAACACTGGTCAGCATAAGGGATTGGCAAGCACCTGTATCACGATATATTTTAACTGATTTCCTGTCATTACTGTCCAGAGGACTGACAAAACCATCAGACAGGAAATTAGCACATGAACTCTTGAGAGTGTCACCCACGTTACTGCTCAAAAGAGGAGCTCCATCATGAGAATTTAAGTTACCCCTCAAAGCAGGTTCAGTTAACTCAGTTAAAGAATTCTGGGAACTCTCAAGAGTGGACACTAGACCAATTGACTGAATATTTAAAGACTCCTTTTTGTTCACATCACGCTGTCTCCTGAAACATCTCTCCGTAGTATGACCAAGCTTACTACAATAAGTACATTTACTTTTCTGAAATCTAGAGGTGAAGCTGGTATTTACTTCCTGAGAAACATCATCTTTATTTTCTTTCCTGTTACCTGTACTCTGAGTAGAGGCAACGTACTTACTCTCAGCTTTCCCTTTTTCTCTAGAATATCTTTTGTGAGTGAGAACATACTCATCAGCTAAAACTGCAGCATCAGACAAATTATCTATTCTTTTCTCATCAAGATATAGGCTTACATCTTTACTAATACACCTTTTGAAGTCCTCCAGCAAAATCATCTGCTTAAATTTACCAAAATCAGAATCCACATTCTTAGAATTTAACCACTGCTCTAACAAATCTTCTTTGATTTTTGCATACTCAACATGGGATTGCTTATCTTGCTTGTAAGTTGTCCTAAATTTTACTCTATAAGCTTCAGGAACAAGCTCATAGGCCTTAAGAATCAAGCTCTTAACTACATCATAATTATCAGACTGATCCTGAGGCAAAGATGCATAAGTTACTTGAGCTTTACCGGTGAGAACAGTTTGAAGGAGTACTGGCCAATACTCCTTAGGCCAATTAAAACCTGTAGCTACCCTCTCAAACAACTGAAAATACTTCGTTAAATCAGATTCATTAAAAGGAGGGACAAGTTTAACATTTTTAGCCACATCAAAATCATCAGAGCTAGATGATCCAGTTCCACCTTGTTTCATGCGATACTCATGGTCTGCCTGAATCCTAGCAATTTCAACTTGTGCCTCAGCCTCCTTAGCTTTTGCCTGAAATTCAGCTTCCTTCACACGAGACTCCTGCAGGGCTAGCTGTAACTTAGCTAATTCAATCTGCGTTTGCTCATTTCGAGGAGTTACATTAAACAAGCTTTTATTAATCATGTCAACAATTTGATCTTTAAAATGATGAGAGTGAACTGCAATTCCCAATTGTTGAGCAACAAGCTTAAGTTCATTCTTTGTTCTGTTTTCTATATCACACACTGTTTGCACATTTGACAAAAAATCTTTGGCTTCATCAAGTGTAGAAATAGTAGCCATCATGAATATATCACAGTCACAAAATATCAAACAATATCCTTATGATAATATCCTGAATATCCTGATATGAGGTCGCCAAATTTATGTTACGGAACAGAGAAAGATAACGTACACTTTCAGTGAGAATGCTAAAAATCACTACTGTCCCGTAAAGTTCCAGGTTCAAAACAAAAGAGTTAGGTAAAATTACAAGTTAAAGTTTAATGCTTAAATTAACAACAAAACATTCAGGACTCATAAGGATAATGTAATGGCAAATAAACAGGTTAAATATATGGTTAACTGCAATAGCCTCTATTAACACGAAATTAGCATGAGTAAATTTATCTAAGTCAGCCCTGATAAAATGAAAATACACCAGGTAATGCTCAGTTAATGCAAGATAAATTATTACAGATACAAACTATTATCAAAAATGACTGACATAAAAACCAACATTAATCAAAAACCTCACTAGGCCTAAGAATTAACCTTATGCTACACAGTACAAGAAAAAATACAACAGTTATACTCAAATTACACACAGCTGCTAGATGTTTGGAGATTTCTTGAGCACTCACAATAATAATATCTGTACAGGGGAGGACAGAGATGTGAACAAAATGAGGAGCAGATCTAAGTGGCGATGATGCAGAGACTGAGCTCATTATATAGGGGCCAGGAGAGCTTGATACAACTTGTAATAAGGACGCGCAAATGAAGCCATGGGGACAAAGAGATGACAATCCCGCACTGAATAACAGAAATGTCGACTTACTCTACTATAACGGTAGAAGGGGGGACTGAGGCAGAACACGCTCGTGATCAAACATGCAGCAACTGTGCGTTAAAATTACACAAAGGATGATGAAATCATAGGCTATGTAACAATATATATATATATATATATATATATATATATATATATATATATATATATATATATATATCCATACTATTACATATTCTGCCTACGTTGGTCAACAATTGTTTGTCTTAATTGCCGTCCACAGATATATGGTTACGCCCATGATTTCCAATACTGTATATTATGATTATGAACAAATTACTTTTATCGTTAATGGAATTTTCTACTGTATGGTAGTAATAGTGACCAGTTATATTAAAGCAGTTTAAACGTTGTATAAAAATATAAGAAGATGGAATGAATGATTCGTCACCCATATCAGATTTACTGAGTTACGTAAAAAGGTACGTAATATACATTAGGCTTAATGTATTATACGATTCAGTAAATGCCTGATGAGTAACCTGTCCAAACCCCTTTAGCCTCTACTACCTGCTGCAGAAGTAGTGGGAGGAAGTCCACCAGGTGCGAGCAGATGTCGGGTTGCCATCTAACACTCTCCCAAACTTCCGTGCTTTTTCTAATTATACCTGCTTTTGTCTTTTGTTCTTTCTCCCATTCTCTATATATAAAATCTCCCACAGGTTTATTGAGTTACGTAAAAAGTTACGTAATATTAGGCTTAATGTATTACACGACTCAGTTAATGCCTGATTAGTAACCCGTCCATACTCCCTTCAGCGTCTACTAACTGCTGCAGAAGTAGCGGGAGGGACTCCACCAGGTGCGAGCAGATGTCGGGTCGCCGTCTAACACTTTCCCAAACTTCCGTGCTTTTTCTAATTATACCTGCTTTTGTCTTTTGTTCTGTCTCCCATTCTTTATACATAACCCCCCACAGGTTTTCTATAGGGTTCATGACACAGCCCTTAGGGGGCCAGTCAAGGAGACGTATTTTGGGGTGCTGTGTGAACCACTCCTTCACTAATCGACAAGCATCGATAGGAGATCTTTCCTGAACCATGTAAAATGGGAAGGCGCTCGTCGATTGCATAAGCCTGCACGCTAGGTAGGAGGGAAGTTTCTAGAATATTGATATATTCACCTGCATTTAAATTCCCCTTAACTGGAACAAGTTCCTCATACCACACACACACACACACACACACACACACACACACACACACATATATATATATATATATATATATATATATATATATATATATATATATATATATGTGTGTGTGTGTGTGTGTGTGTGTGTGTGTGTATACATTCATTCATTCATCATCCAGTCCTACGTTGCCCCATGAGGAGCCTAGCAGCCCGGGGCTAGGCAAATTGGTCCTGACATTTAAGATGAGAGTGACCAGCCTCACTCATCCCTGAGTAGCATTGCATGAGCAATCAACCCCAACCACCCCTTGGATATAAACCTTCACTGGCTGAATCCGACTAGAGCGCAATAATTACCACTAAACCACCAGGCGCCAAAATTTGGCTATATGGTTACCACCCAGCGTAGTAAATGGTTTCCTGATGTACAGAAAATCATTTGGCTTGTCACACAGTGTAGAGTCACCCACAAGCAGGAGGAGGAAAGAATGAAGGAAAGAAAGACAGAAGAGGGAGGGTAAAGTCACCCGTAGGCAGAAGGATGAGGAAAGAATGAAGGAAAGAAAGACAGAAGAGGATGGAAGGAAAGATGGAGGGAGGAGAGGAAAGAGCAGACACCCGAGAGCAGCACTACATCGAGTGAGTGGATGGTGAGTGCCCCCACCTACAACAATATATATATATATATATATATATATATATATATCTATATATATATATATATATATATCTATATATATTGTGCCAGACGCCTCAATCCCGTTCGGGGTGGCCACAAACAAATCACCTCCACGTCGCCCTGTCCCCCGCCATTTCACAGCCCCGCTTCCAACTCACCCCCCCTCTCTCATATACCTCTCCACCCCATCCCTCCATCTCATCCTCGGCCTCCCCCTCCCTCTTGCCCCCTCCACCTCACTCATATACACTGTCTTCGTCAGTCTTTCACCCTCCATCCTCTCCACATCGCCAAACCACCTCAGTGTATTCCTCCTAACGCTTCCTATCACATCCACATCCACACCACAACGCTCCTTTATATTCTCATTTGTCAGCCTGTCTCTCCATGTGACTCCACAGGCTCCTCTTAAAATAACTCATTTCCACTGCTCTCACTTGACTTGTGTCCTTCCAGCAACGTCCAAGTTTCACTTCCATACGTTAGAGTTGGTATCAGAATACTGTCGTATAGTAACTTTTTCACTTCTATGCTCACTTCCCTGCTTCTTATCACTGCTTTCAAGGAACCAGCAACCTTTCTTCCCTGCTGTACCCTTTCAAGCACTTCACCCTCCAAACCTCCATCCTTATTCATCACACTACCCAAGTACTTAAACCTACTCACATTTTCCAATTCCTCACCATCCAACCTCGCTGTACATTCACTGACTTCACCTCTCTCAAAGACCATCACTTTACTCTTCCCTACGTTCACCTTTAGATTCCGTTTCTTACACACTCTCCCAAACTCATCCACCAAGCCTTGCAGCTCCCCTTCGTCTTCACTTAACAACACAGTATCATCGGCAAACAACAGTACAGGGAGTTTCCAAACACTACCCTCTCTCACCAGGGCCACTCCAACATCCACTACCCTTCCTTGTACCTCTTTTATTACCCCATCCATGTACAGATTGAACAACCATGGAGACATGACACATCCCTATTTCAACCCAACTTTCAAAGAGAAAAATTCACTCAATTCACCATCCACACGCACTGCAGCCTTAGCACCATCATACATACTCTTCACAGCATTCAACAACTTCCCATCTACTGCATATACGAGTATTCTTAATACTTTCCACAATCCTTGTCTATCCACCCTGTCATATGCTTTCTCCAAATCCATGAAAGCCGCATACAACTTCTTTCCCTTCTCTAGAAACTTTTCCACTAAAGATCTAAGAATAAATATCTGATCTACACAACCTCTTCCCTTCCTAAAGCCTCCCTGTTCTTCAACTAATTCCTCTGTTCTTTCTCTAACTCTGTCAATAAGTATCCTACCATACACTTTTCCTATTATACTAAGAAGACAGATGCCCCTATGATTACCACACACTTCTTTTTCCCCTTTTCCTTTGTACATGGGAATAATTATACCTGACTTCCAATCCTCCGGGACTCTACCTTCCTCCCAGGCCAATCTGCACATTTTCCACATCCATTCTACTACTATCTCTCCCCCATACTTCAGCATTTCACCACACACTTCATCAATTCTTGGGGCTTTCCCCAATTAAACTTTCTTCATTGCTTCCACAACTTCTATCCTACTTATTTCTTCCTGTCTTCTCACTTCCCTCCTTCTCCCAGCCATTCCCCAGCCACTTATACTCGTATTACTTCCATCCTCTATGTTCAACAATTCTTTGAAGTGTTCTCTCCATCTGCTCACTTTTTCTCCCTTCTCCACTAGTAATCTACCATTTTTATCTTTCACTCTCCTGCTACCATCACTTCCACCCTGTCTTACTCTTTTCACCTCTTTCCAGAACATTTTCTTACAGTCCCTCCACTTTACACTCAAGTTCCTTCCAAATTCCTCATCCGCTCTCTTCTTACTCTCTCTTACTAAGCTTTTCACCTCTCTTTCTTTCTACATATAACTCTCTCTTCCACCTCTCAACTTCTTCCATGCCCGTATTTCTCACCCATTCATTGTATGCTTTCTTCTTTTGTGCCACAGCCTGTCTCACCTCTTCATTCCACCACGCTGTTCCTTGCACACTCCTCCGTCTTCTCTTCATCCCACACACATATTTCTTCTGTAAATACCCTGCACACACCTTCCACGTCCCTCATCTGCTCCAATTCATATTTGCCCAATCGTTCCTCCACTTCTCTCTTATACTCTGCCTTTTTCTCATCCTCTTGTAACCTTTTCACTCTCCTTACAAATACTTCTTCTTCCCGTCCCTCCCTTCTTCTATTTCTCCATCCTAATTGGACCTCGATTCTGGCCACCACCAAGTAGTGGTCAGAAAGTCCACTCCCCCAACCTCTATAAGCTTTTGCATCCATTACACATTTTCGCATCCTTTCATCCACACACACATAATCAATCATTGCCTTCTTTTCATTCAGTTCACCACCCACCCGTCTCATCACTCGCCATGTATACCTGTGGATCATCTTGTGCCTGAAGAGGGTATTGGCTATTGTAACGGTAGGATTTTTATCCCACCGTTGTTCATCAGTTGTAACGGTAGGATTTTTATCTCATCATTATTTATCAGGTTTGTTCTGTTTAATTTACTTGTTGATAATACAAAGGGTACTCAACTTAGTCTCCCCTCAATGACTGATATCGTATTCCCCAAAGAAAAAAACAAAAGGGGGGGGAGTAACTTCGACCTTGAATGATAAAGGTTAATTGTATAAAGGATATTTTTGGTAGCATTTCTATTTTTAGCCGAGTCGAGAATAACTTAGTACCATGTGTGTTAGTCGTTCCCAAAGAGGAGGAATCTTGAACTGGAAGGGGAGTGAGTCATGCATGAGAGGACAAAATTCCCTTGGTTGGATATCCAAATTGCATATACTTTACTCTACTTTAATAAATCTATACTTGTTAAACAACAGACTTTTTTTTTTAATTACATGACCTTTAATAATATGAAAAGAGTTGTAAATGAAGTACTAGTTTGGGCGATAATAATACAGTACTGTTACCAAGCGAAACAATTTGAATATTTAACAATGACTCCTGAGTTCATCACATTTCATTCTCGATTATCAGTTATTCTTGGGCTCGTCAATAGCCTCAAGACTGGGACATTCAATGACACGGACTGTCTTTTCGGGCTGGCATAGCCTCGAACCAAAAATTTTCACTCATGTACTATTACGTCGGGCCAGTCTAAACTCATCACACAATTCACTAATTTTTCATAATCACTCGGGCTTGCTTAGCCTCGAGGAAACAATTCGAAATTACATATCCTTACAACCACTACATTCACTTTAACACTCCCAATATTTCTAACCTATTAATAAAAGAAGAGAGAAAAAAAAACGGTTGATGAGTTAAATTCGCTTTTCCGTTTCTTTTTTTTTTTTTTTTTTATGTGTCCGACTCTGAGCAAAGGCTTCATGGCCTATATCTCGGGGGCAGTAGCCTATCCCAAGGCCCAGTAGTCCTCCTACACCTCCACATGTCACCACTTCGGCGCTAACACCCACCGTCCATATTGAATACACGCTAGGGCTGTCTCATGCAGGACTGGTGTATTGGTATTAGCGGGGGTACTTTTATGACATGTCGGCGGGTCATCTGGTAGATCAGGAAAGTCTGCTTCTATGAAATTCAAATCCATAAACTGTTCCCTGCCCCAGCCGGGATTCGAACCTGGGTCCATCAGGACTGCAGGCCGCCTCTCTTCCGATTCAGCCACTTTGAAAATTCTGTACATTATCTACTACCAAAAAAAAAAAGTTCACCTGATTGATTTCATAATTCAATTGCTACTACATTCAGTTATAAATCTATTTGTGGGTAGTGTAAGTGTGTGTGTACAACAAGTCTATGGGCAGTATCACATGATGGCCTCGTGCAACCCCAAAGTCACGGTGTCTGTGGACTGAAACAACGTCTGTTACCCGCGACGTCTGGTTAGCCAATGCCTACGTTAAGCTTTTAACAACATTACTTCATATTGTTCACGACAAGCAAGAATTAAAAAAAAGAAGGGGGGGGGAGAAAGGAGGAATGTGTACAGCTCACCTGAAACAACGTCTGTTACCCGTAACGTCTGGTTAGTCAATGCGGCTTAGCTGGGCACATAGGGACGCTACTGCTAGTCAAATGAGACTGTGTTTTTTTCTGATATGGTGGGTTTTAATTCTCTTCACTATTTATATAGTAGAGTACACATGACGTTAGGACTTTTGACTGAATTGGGGAAAATTTGGGATTCATTCCTTACTGCAGTTAAATACTGAATTTACCGCCATCCCGCCCTGAGTTTGGGGTAGCTTATGCCATCTAGTGATGGCTAAGGCAAGCGGAACTACTTGATCCTCACAAATTACATTATCTTTGCCTTTTCTGATTATTAATTTCACATATTTGGATTCTAGCAGCTTCATTAGTAAGCATTTCACAACAATGGTACGGAAAGAATTGCATACCCATTATTATTCTGTTTAAGGTTTAAACTTGGTGCCCGGCGATGACGCACCACAAGCAAGGGGATGTTGCCCACATCTGTTATTCGTTACCTACCAGATGGGTGAACTCCCATAGCTCAACACTCCCAGTTACACTACCTATGCATAGATACAGATATATATATATATATATATATATATATATATATATATATATATATATATATATATATATATAAAGTTGTCCCTATATCGATCATTAACACATGAACTACTACTTAGAACAGGAGCCTTATAGACTAGTATTCAGATTACACTCTGTCTAACTTAGAAGTTACAGTACCTCTAAACATATACATGAACACTAAATTTGTGGCATTACACGGCTCCCACGTTCGGAAGACAAATTTTACCCAAGTCAATCATCTATGACATATGCATGGATGGAATGTTGTTACCCCTATAACTGCTATTACCACTTTGAATTGGAACATTTTTTTTCCCCACAATCGGTGGCACCTGTCGGTCCAGATTAAACACCTAATGCGTAACTCGGAAGGTCACTTACTCACTTCCTTAGGAGGTATGATCACTCCTTACACTTGACGTGATGAGGGAATTTATGCCCCAGTCAGCCTCAGGTTTTGGAGGATAGCTTGTCGCTCACCAGAGCTTGACTGGGTCTCTCGAGAGTGAGATCACCACGGGGGCGCTTCCTTCCACTCTTCCATTCGCATTCTCATTCACTCGGTTCTTTTGTTTCCAGCATTCCTCCCGCAAGAAGGTGAGGGTTCATTCTGTCCTGAAGACTCCACTACCTCACAAACCGTGCTAATTGCAAGGTGAGGGGATTGATCACTCCCCTCGAAGTAAGGCACTTCCCTGTTCCAACCGGAACACTTTTCTCTTTTTTTTTTTTTTTTTCTTATTACACCCTCTCCTCGGGGATGAGTCCACCCGGAACACAGCCTCAGGCAGTTATGTTTCATAACATTCGTCTCATGCACTTATCTCTACTTTTCTGTTTAACACTCCTCTATGAGCCTCCGAGGAGCATTCCTCACTCGCAGTGGTAATCGTTCATCTTCGGGCTCCGGGGTGAGCTCCTGTTGCAATGGTTCTAAGAGCCATTCCTCGGTACCGTAATATGGTTTTACCTTTTCAGCAGCCCTTTGTATTCTCTTGCCACTAAATACATTTTCAATGATATAAACACTTCCATCTAGCAATACTTCGATCACTTTATACAGGCCGTTCCATTTGGCATTTACTTTCCTACAGGTACCCGGCTGTATGGTTTCTTTTTTCGCCCACACCAAGCTATTGACCCCAACCTTCTGCGCTCTCCTCCGCCTGTTGGCCACATCCCGGTATCGCCTGGTCATCTTTTGGTGGGTTCTTTTAATAAGGGTGTGTGTTATCGCTAGGTCGTCCTCCTCTGCGTCCACGGAAGGCAATAAGGTACCAATGAGGCGAGGGGGATGGCGTGAGAAGAAGGCATAATAGGGCTGTTGTCCCGTGCTCGAGTGCACTGCTTGATTTATGATGGTTTGGCACGACTGGAGCAGCTGAGGCCAACGCAAGGGATGCCCGTTGCAGAGGGATGCTAGGATACTTTTCATAGTCCTATGCATCCTTTCGGTGGTGGAATTTCCCTGGGGATGATAAGGGGTGACGTAGAACAAGTCCACCTGGTTCCTCCGGCAGATCTTCTTGAATTCTTCGCTCATGAACTCTTTGCCGTTGTCCAGGACGATACCTCGTGGCGTCCCAAAGTCAGTGAATTATTGCCCAAGACTGTATGATGTGTTGTGTATGTTTGTCTCTGAGTGGGTAATATTTCACAAATCTACTGTAGTGATCTATCACAGTAAGGACATATCGGTAGCCCTGAGCTCCAGCAACCATATCGGTCAAGTTGATCCCAATACGTTCCAATGGTTTACTTACAGGTGGGAAACCTTTCCAAGGTTGCTGTAACCCAGTTTCACCTTTGAATCTTTGACAAGTGGGACACTGTTTCACATACTCGCATACATCTACTTTTAGATTTGGCCAATAGAATAGCTCTTCTGCCTTTTTGATGGTTTTCTTTTGACCTAGATGTCCTGAGATTTCATGAGCGTGTTTTATAGCTTCTTTTGTTAATGACTTAGGAATCACCAAGCAATATTGGATGCTACCATCATTTGTTTCCTGAGCAAAATATAATAGTTCGTCAATCAACGCAAACTGGCTCAACATGGCTTTCGGTAGTCTTTTAGTAGGGAGCTTCTCACTCCGCAAGTACTTAGCTAACTCATCCCACATGGTTTCTTCTCGCTGCTTATTTCTCACTTCGTCTCAGCTAAATCCAAGCCAGTTGGTTTTTGACTAGTGGAATATCACTCTGACAGGTCTAGAAAGCTGATTGGCAACTACATTATATTTACCCTTGACATATTGCACGTTGTAGTTGTACTCGCGCATCTCGAGAATCCATCGGTTCATACGTGGGGATTTTGTTTTTCACTTAAAAATGCTGGTAAGCGGTTGATGGTCTGTCAAGAGAGTAAAGTTGGAACCCCACAAGTAATGGTAGAAGTTGCGGCATGTGAGAACAACTGCCAATGCTTCTTTGTCAGTTGCGGAATATTTTCTCTCGCAGGGATTGAGCTTTTTGGAAAAGTAACCAATAGGTAGGTTGGAGTTGTCTGGTTGTATCTGGCTCAATACGCCACCAATATGGGTGTTGCTCGCGTCGGTGGTTACAATGAATGGTTGAGTCACACAGGTTCTTACCAATACTGGCGCATTCACTAAACATGACTTCAATTGAACAAACGCGGATTGGCACTCGTCTGACCATTCGAACGCTACTCCGGATCTTGTTAAGTTAGTAAGGGGAGCTGCTATTTTCGCGAACGAAGGTACGTGTTTTCGGTAGAACCCGCACATCCCAAGGAATCTCCGGACTTCTTTGACTTTTGTGGGTCTTTTCATTTTGTTGATAGCCTCTATGTTTTTTGGGTCCGGTTTACTCCCAGCCGCTGAGATTTTATGGCCAAGAAAGGTTACTTCTTTTAATCCAAAAGTACATTTGCTTAAATTTAGCTTGGCCCCATTTTGTGTCAGTAAAGTGAATAGTTGCTGTAAGCAACTCAACAACATGGGGAAGTCATCAGCCCAAATTATTAAATCGTCCAAATAATTCTTTACCCAGCCTTGTTTCAACAATGGAGTAAGAATGTCTTGCATTCGTCGGGAAAATATGGCTGGTGAACATTTTAGTCCGAATGTTAAGCGCCTAAATCTGTAAAGGGTGACTTCATCACTGAATGTGGTTAAATCACAGCTCTCCTCGTCCAACATGATATGAAAATATGCCTCATGCATATCAAGAGTCACATAGTAATTATGACCTGAGGCCTGCTCGACTAATTCTTCTACTCTGGGCAGTGGATAGATATCCATGGCTAGATGTTGATTCAAGTGGCAATAATCTAAACACATGCGCTTGCTGCCGTCCGGTTTGTTAACTAATACAATAGGAGATAACCAGGCAGCTGTTGATCTTTCAATAATTTCTCTCTCTTCCATGTCTTGCAACATTTCAGCGATCACCTGTTTAGCTTGTTCAGGATATCGATAGATTGGTCCACGGCTGGGCTGTGGATCTGCTACTTTAATGTGAACGGGGGGACCGCTGATGGTTCCTAGTTCTCCTTTTTCCAAAATGAAGGGGGGATCGTGTTGCAGAATTACGTTAGCTAGTTCTTCTTGTTGAGCTAAAGCTAAGTGAGGCCATGTCTGTTCGTCAATTAGCTTTCGGAGTCGCTGAACATGAGTTCCGCTTTCATCAGTTCGATCACTGGTAGGGATCAGGTCATTATGAATTTTGGTAACTGAGCTGACTGTACTTTCAGGAGGGTCGTCAATAATTTCATATGAGCCTAGAATGGTACCTTTCCGAAGCAGTGTATCTTGTTTATCTCCATTACTGAGGGGGTAAATAGACTAAACCCTCTGAATTCACTTGTAATATGTAAGGGTGACTATTATGACTGAAACGCGCTTGTGGGTAGAACAGTAAAGTGGTTTTAGGCTCCTCACTGACTGGCATGGCTATGAATCTGGTTTGATATTGGGTGAGCCTCTCTACTGTTAAGAGATGTTTCAACTGTTGAGGGTCCCTGACGGCCCTGATAGGTGTGGCCTGGACTCGCTCAACTTTTCCTTTCCGCCGCGGAACATAGTTTATGACGTACGGGGCTCCTCCCCACATCAGCGCTCATTGCGCACCATTCCAGATCAACGGAGATTGTCCGAGGACATCACATCCCAACAACATTTCAGTAGTCAAGTAGGCGTTCGGGACGACTGGACACCACTGTTGATGAACTTTCTCGTCTCCCACTCTGATCTCTACTTTGACCATACCCAGGATACGGAGCGGCGCTCCTGTGACTCCCTGTAATCTCGGTGGATTTCTCCTTATGTTTATTTCTGTTCCTAACCGCTTCACGGTGGCCTCTTTGAGTAAGGTGTAACCACTCCCTGTATCAACTACGGCTTCCACTACTTTATTATTCACGCTGACACTTATTGTGGGCGATGTTATGCCTGCGGTTAGTCAAATAGACTGATGGGGGAACTTTGTTTGGTTGGCGGTCTGCCTTGCATTTGGACTGGGTTGGTGAAATTTGTTATTGCTCCACGTCGCTGCGCTGTGGTTTATGCGACTTGGGCATTCATGACTGCCTCTACGACATCCCAACCTACGGCAATCAAAACAGTGGCCTGGTGGTGGTTTTGCCCAACATTCTTGCAACGTGTGTGAACTCTTCAGACAATAACTACAGTATTTTCGCCTCGGCGTTACAGGAGGAGTAGATTGTTTTTGGTTGAGTTGTTCTAATTTTGTTTTCAAATCCCTTAATTGAGCTTTCAATTCAGTCACTTCCTTGTCTGACTCGAGTTGATGGTTATCATGGGATGGTCTTGGTGGACTATCCACTACATTTGTATTTGAGGGAACTTCATTTTTATTGTCCCTATCCGGCATTGCATTAACTAGGGTGGTGTACCTCTCTTCGAGAAGCTGCCTCTCATTTTCGATCCTGTCAATGAATTTATGGAGTGGATATCCGTCATCAAGGTAACCTTCCAATTTTTCCCTGGACTCGAACGGAAGACCATACCACAATTTCTTCTTAATTCGTTTATCTCACGAGGGAAGCTTTTCTTTTGGAAACTTCGTTTCAAGAGCCGCGTGCTTACACATGAATCTATGTACAAATGCCTGGGGTCATTCTTCCCAGTCATAAGTCATACTTTCTAGCTCTTGCCATGCTCGATCTACACTCAATTCAATGGCAAACTCCACGCTCAAGAATTTTTTTAGTTCGGGCCATGACAGTGCAAAATGTTTCTTTTGGTAATTATGGACGAAAGTGGCCAGTTCGGAACCCATTCGACTTTTGGCAACTTGGATTCTGATCACATGACTGGTATCAACTTGCTCAACTGCCTCACAAAACATTTCGAGGCGAGATGTGGCCTCTATCCCTTGAAACTGATTTAATTCCAAAATTGGAATATCGCGCGGTTTTATGAGAGAGACCCGTGAAGTCGTGGTGTGCGAACAAGGGGTTGAGTGTGAAGGCAACGTTCTATTCGCAGTACCGAATTGCTTATCCGCCTCATCTAATTGGATAGTTACATGATCTCTCATTGTTTGGGACGGATGATCAACTTCCGGCTGCGGTTGTCCAAATAATTGTCCATACAGAGACATGGTGACCCTAATTATCTTTTCCACCCTTACTCAGAAAATTTAGATTTTGGAATGCTTTCTCTCTTTTGGTGTTTGTAAAAGAATTGTGGATTTTGTTTGTGAACACCTTCATTACCTTTGAGTAGGTCTAGTCACTTACATCGTCTCTGTAGGCCTCAATAATTTTGATAAATTTTGCATCCACTCACTCTCTAACTGCGCCTCTCCAGTGTACTCCATCATCTAGATTATTACTATAGTAAGCCCAGTTAAATTGCAGGTTTTGATTAGGCAAGCATCGGCGAATTTTCTGATTGACAGAGTTCCTTACGGTTTTATAGTCCTCGGATGAAATAGGGGCACTTGCTCCCTGGTACACTCTTGGTTCTAATTGGCAAACAATCACCCTGGCGCGGCATTGTTTCTCTAGCTCCCTGGTAACAGTCTTTATTCTGTGAAAAATTTCTTAAGGGGTAGTATTTTGGTCAATATCATTACTTCCAATCCACAAAAATACAAGGTCACATTCCCACTCCAATGCAGAATTTAATTGGGGGTCCTGAAAGAAATTCTTAACCTTGCCTCCACTTGCCCGAAAGATTCTAATCTCCACATCCTGAACATAGAGTTGCGGAGGTACTTGGGAGTGACCAACCAATGCTACCCTTAACATTCTCACTCTCTTTGCTAGTCACTTCCATTCACTTTCTCACCAACGCCACTAACTGGGGAACGATGATCCCACAGCTGCCACCAGTGTAACGGTAGGATTTTTATCCCACCGTTGTTCATCAGTTTTAACGGTAGGGTTTTTATCCTATCATTATTTATCAGGTTTGTTCTGTTTAATTTACTTATTGATAATACAAAGGGTACTCAACTTAGTCTCCCCTCAATGACTGATAACGTATTCCCCAAAGAAAAAAACAAAAGTGGGGGGAGTAACTTCGACCTTGAATGATAAAGGTTAATTGTATAAAGGATTTTTTTTTGGTAGCGTTTGCATTTTTAGCCGAGTCGAGAATAAGTTAGTACCACGTGTGTTAGTCGTTCCCAAAGAGGAGGAATCTTGAACTGGAAGGGGAGTGAGTCATGCATGAGAGGACAAAATTCCCTTCGTTGGATATCCAAATTGCATATACTTTACTCTACTTTAATAAATCTATACTTGTTAAACAACAGACTTTTTTTTTAATTACATGACCTTTAATAATATGAAAAGACTTGTAAATGAAGTACTAGTTTGGGCGATAATAATACAGTACTGTTACCAAGCGAAACAATTTGAATATTTAACAATGACTCCTGAGTTCATCACATTTCATTCTCGATTATCAGTTATTCTTGGGCTCGTCAATAGCCTCAAGACTGGGACATTCAATGACACGGACTGTCTTTTCGGGCTGGCATAGCCTCGAACCAAAAATTTTCACTCATGTACTATTACGTCGGGCCAGTCTAAACTCATCACACAATTCACTAATTTTTCATAATCACTCGGGCTTGCTTAACCTCGAGGAAACAGTTCGAAATTACATATCCTTACAACCACTAAATTCACTTTAACACTCCCAATATTTCTAACCTATTAATAAAAGAAGAGAAAAAAAAAAAACGGTTGATGAGTTAAATTCGCTTTTCCGTTACTGATCACATTAACTTTCAAAATTCTGTACATTATCTACTACCAAAACAAAAAGGTTCACTTGACTGATTTCATAATTCAATTGCTACTACATTCAGTTATAAATCTATCTGTGGGTAGTGTAAGTGTGTGTGTACAACAAGTCTATGGGCAATATCACATGATGGCCTCGTGCAACCCCAAAGTCACGGTGTCTGTGGACTGAAACAACGTCTGTTACCCGCGACGTCTGGTTAGCCAATGCCTACGTTAAGCTTTTAACAACATTACTTCATATTGTTCACGACAAGCAAGAATTAAAACAAAGAAGGGGGGGGGGGAGAAAGGAGGAATGTGTACAGCTCACCTGAAACAACGTCTGTTACCTGTAACGTCTGGTTAGTCAATGCGGCTTACCTGGGCACATAGGGATGCTACTGCTAGTCAAATGAGACTGTGTTTTTGCGATATGGTGGGTTTTAATTCACTTCACTATTTATATAGTAGAGTACACATGACGTTAGGACTTTTGATTGAATTGGGGAAAATTTGGGATTCATTCCTTACTGCAGTTAAATACTGAATTTACCGCCATCCCGCCCTGAGTTTGGGGTAGCTTATGCCATCTAGTGACGGCTAAGGCAAGCGGAACTACTTGATCCTCACAAATTACATTATCTTTGCCTTTTCTGACTATTAATTTCACATATTTGGATTCTAGCAGCTTCATTAGTAAGCATTTCACAACAATGATACGGAAAGAATTGCATACCCATTATTATTCTGTTTAAGGTTTAAACTTGGTGCCCGGCGACGACGCACCACAAGCAAGGGGATGTTGCCCACATCTGTTATTCGTTACCTACCAGATGGGTGAACTCCCATAGCTCAACACTCCCAGTTACACTACCTATGCATAGATACAGAGATATATACATATATATATATATATATATATATATATATAAAAATAAAGTTGTCCCTATATCGATCATTAACACATGAACTACTACTTAGAACAGGAGCCTTATAGACTAGTATTCAGATTACACTCTATCTAACTTAGAAATTACAGTACCTCTAAACATATACATGAATACTAAATTTGTGGCATTACACTATCACCAACCCCCTCCCAGCACAAATGTCCACTAACGCACTGCCATTCTTATCTATCTCAGCAGGCACACCCCACTCACCAACTATTCCATCCACCTTCACATTCCCTACTTTACCATTCATATCACCGATCAAAAACACTCTCTCATTCCTTCCAAACTTTTCCATGCACACTTCCACATTTGTCCAGAACTCTTCTCTCACTCTGCTTGCACGATCTTGCATTGGCGCATTCACACACACACAATCGCCCACATTTGTATTCCAACTTTCAATCTTACCCACACAATCCTTGACCCAACTGATCCATACTCTCTTATGCTCTTCTTCCATCTTTTACTTACAACTATACATACTCCTTCTTTAGCCCTCTCATTCTCACCTACTCCTGCACATATACCCCATCCATACTCCCATTCTCTCACACACTCACCTCCCCATTTCGTTTCAGTTATTCCGCATACATCAACTTTCGCACCCCCAAGCACCTGGACAATCTCTCCCTCATTCACCTCATCATTCGCTCCCCTTACATTCCAAGTTCCGATAACCATGTCCATTGTCCGGTCCTTGGTTGTCATCTTTTGGTCAGTCCTTGTCCGAGGCTTATTGTTTGTCTTTTTAGTTAGTTGTTTTCCGGGGAGGGGCACTAACCCTCCGCCAACCTTTTAGTCGCCTTTTATGACAAGCAGGAATACTGGGGGAGTATTCTTGAAAAAAAACCCTACCCCCAGGGGGTAAAAAAGAAGACGAAGCCGCTTCACCTGGATCCTGGGTGCTCACTAACCAGACTTAAACATTTTAAGTGTATTATGTACACAGAAGTTATACAGATATTTTGATGGCAAAGGTATAATCTATTAACAGAAGCCAGTACTCAGGGGAATAGGTCATATACCCTTCTGTTTGTTACTGGGCAGGTCTTTGCTGTGTGTCTGTTAGATACGCCATTCCAACCTCCCCGTATCACCTCGCCAACTGGCTTGCATGTGGCATGTGAAACTGTTTTGAACTGTGAACACTTGTGGGTTTACATTCTCAGACACCCCCTGTTGATGGTGTCTGTATAATTTTTCATTTTCAGATCATACGACGTGCATCGGTCTCTAATATAATATTTCCAATACAATACACTAACCTTTGAAGTATATCATTGCATAATGACATGCGAAAACAATTCACTCATTCCAAAAGAGTGTATTCTCGGCTTATTTTCACCACCCAAACATATTTATTTTGCCACAAAACCCACATATTCCTATTCGTCGAAGTTTGTCCTACATGATAAGCAAAAAAAAAAAAAACACACACACACAAAAAAAAACACTATACGTACATTAGGGCGGTGTGAATAAACATTTGGGAGCATTCATCTCACTTTCCAACATCATAACTCGAATGTTTACTAACATATCTCTCCATGTTATACAATCATTTAAAGGAGAATTTTATTAGCTTTCGAATGAGATCATTGGCATTTTGATACGAGGCATGGTTTTCAAGTAATAAGCGAAAATGTAAAACCTATATCCGACAGACAACAGATTTTTTATTGGGGGAGCTCTAGCGAAAAACTTTTCTGGCAGTGTTATGTTTTTATTTCATCGTCGTATGCAGAATTTCATGGGCTTTCATGTGAGACCAGGACGGTTCTCCTACGCCTCATAGTTTTTGAGAAAAATGCAAAAAACTACGGTGCACACACCCTCGTGCTGAATCGCTGTCAGCCACAGTCACTTAAGTCATTTTCCCACAGTGAACAAACATTTTTATGCATGCTTAGGCATGTTCTTTTCCGGTGTTATTCCAACTATTATTATAAAATAACATATGCTTTTCTTTATAGTTCTCTCAGAAACAACACATGACCAACACAGCTGTTGCTAGCAACTGAAAATGAAGCTGTACTTATTTCCCTGACATTTGTGTTGATGTAAAGAACAATATATATGTATGTGTTAATATACTGACATAAAAATAGGTAAATAGGTAAATAAAAAAAAATCACTTACCTCTCCAGTGGCAATGTTCTTCCTGCAAGACCAGATGGGTTTGGAGGTGAGAAGTTTTGTATTGCGTGTGTGTGTGTGTGTGTGTGTGTGTGTGTGTGTGTGGGCGCTCCACTAGTGCAGGTATCGCTCAGCATAGTACCGCTAGAAACAATCACCCATGCAAAGTGGCCCTTCACATACAGGACACATCTTCCTTGTGTCCTTCCTCACCCCCAACCTGAAGCTCAAGGTACTGTACACCCAAGCCTCTTCCCATTGGGAATCCTCACCCAGTGGTGGCCCAGAGTGCGGTCCAACCTGATGTCGTCGTCTATCACCTGGCAACGCTTGATTGTATGCCCTCGTGCTCCATGGTCCTGTCGTGCAGGAGGGGCAGCTGCAGGCCCAGGCACGGGTTCTCCCAATGGACCAGCAACTGTAGGTGGTGGCAGTGCTGGCACCCGTGATTAGCCTCCTGCAGGCGATGCTGGTGGCAGTGATGGCACCCATGATGGGCCTGCTGCAGGTGGTGTTGGTGGCGGTGATGGGACCCATGGTGGTTCTCCTGCAGGCGGTGCTGATGCTGGTTGTGGCTGGGCCCATCCTGGTGCTGGTGCCTGTGCATGCTGGGTGCCAGGTCTTGCTGGTGCTGGCCGTCAGGTAGGAAGGTCTGGGGTGTGATTGATCACGTGTCCAAACACGGGCCAGTCCTCTTCATGGAAATGCAGAAGATCGTAGATGGTCTGTTCCACAAATTCAATGAGAGTTACTGTCCCACATCTGTACTTTTCGTACATTGTGAACGCGTTGAAGAGTGCCATGTGGACGAAGTAGAAGGTGATCTTCTTCGTCCACTTGATGGTTCACCGTTGGATGGGGTAGTACTGGACAATCTGACTGAAATGATCCAGCCCACCCATGTACCTATTGTGTTGACAACCTTCTCCCCCTAGGTTGTCCGCTCATCATTACCCCGCATCTTCCCTAAAACCCTCTTCGGAATGGTGTCGGTGCTGTGGAAGGTGGACACCATGTTGGTAGTGCGCTTGTCCCTCCACAGCAAGATGAGCATATTGGCCTGGTGCCTGTACAGCATGCTCCCCTCAGGCAGGCTCTTAGCCTTGATGATGGCCTGCAGCTGGCGTAGTGCTCCTCTAGGCAACGGTAGAGTCCCACACACATAAATCCCTGCTTTGAAGAGTTGCTTGCACAGAGCTACAGCTTTGTAATAGTTGTCCATGAACAACTTATAGCCCTGGTTCTTCAACGGTTCCACGAGGCCCCACACAATGTTCTTGAGGGTCTGCTGCACCCCCGTGTAGACCTTGAGGTTCCAGATGTAGCCCGAGGATGACTCAGCCACCATGTAGAGCTTGACGGCATACATGATGGACTTCTAGGGGTTGTAGATGTGGAAGGACAGCCTGCCCTTCCACCCCCGAGAACCCTCATCGAGGCTGAGCTGCTCCTCGGGTTGGTACATTGACTGGAACAGCTGAAGGAGGTACTCTATGAACGTGTGAAAGCGGATGAGCTGATCTTTGTTGTCCCAGGGTATGGCGAACAAGTTGAAGGTGTGGAAGTGCTTTAGGATGGCGTTGAAGCGCCTTCCACTCATCATCCACCTGAACCTTGGGTAGTCGTGCAGTGCAAAACTCCTCCAGCAGTGCCTGATGGTGGGCATGTGCATGACCCCCATGAATAGGTACAACCCCAGGAACTTGGCCATCTCCTCTTCATTGCAGGTGAACCAGGCATCTAGCTGAGTCCCCAGGAATGTGGCATACCAGTTGGTTTCCACAGTGAGATGTGACAACAACTCTTGAGCGAAGAAGAGCTGGAAGAATTGCAGTGGAGTTGTTGGGATATCCACCTTGATCCCTGGGGAGCCAGTGAATGGCCCGTGGTTCAGTGTGAACGGGCCACTGCTGCACCTGGGATCGTCTTCAGTGGGGGTGGCGGAGGTGGCAGTTGGTCGGCCTGCCGACACCCTTCAGCCTGCCCTCCAACCCCTTGGATGTCCCCCGTGTCCAGGCAACGGACCACGGCGCCCCCGTCTAGGAGGGGATGGCTCGGACGAGGATGAGGATGAGGCAGAGGGCTCTGGGGACACCATTCTCCTCGGCCCGGCCGGCGAGGATGTCATCCTAGCATCCTGCACAGCAGACACAGGTGGAGGGGCCATGGTCACATACAATGGCCTGGCTTCCGGTGACACTGGCTCGGCCAAGGGGGCAGAGGGGCCTGGAGATGGAGAGCCAGTGAAGACAGCAATGGGACCAGCAGGTCTTAGAGGTGGGGAGTGCCCTGCGGTGAGGCTGGCCTTCGATGGTGGTGTTGTCTCCCATGGTGGAAGGCGGCGGGGCAGATCCACTTGCTGGATAGGAGGCATGATGTTGACCTCCACCCCAGAATGTTTGCTCTCATTGTCGCTCTCCAACTTGATCTCGTCGAGGAGTCTTCTCCACTCGTCTGATGCCAATCCTCGTTTCATCTTTGCAAAAGATTTACTGTCATTGCAAGCCAACTGGAGAATGAAATTGCCGTGCTAGGGCTGTGAGCTGAAATAAAGCAATCAAGATATTGTACTCACAGCCAGCCAAGAACTTTGCTCAACACGGGCACAACGCAAGGATTCCTGATATACGTGTATGTCCTTGAAAAACATCATCTGCTACACCTGACTTAGCGCACAGGTAGAGGCCACCTACATGACCTACGGAACACTTTAATGGTGAACTATACTGTATTTCTCTTAAAGTGATAGATTTGGTTATGTCTCATGTGAAAAAAACACGTAAACAGTGCAGCATGCTCTCATAAGAAAAATATCGTCTCCCACACCTGCGTTAACGCAAAGGTAGCGAAATGCAACGTGACGTACAGAGCACGTGCATGTACTTAGTGGTGAAATATACTGTATTTCTCATGAAGTAATTGATTTGGTTATGTCTCATGTGCAAAAAAAAAACACGTAAACAGTGCAGCATGCTCTCATAAGAAAAATATTGTCTCCTACACCAAAGTTAGCATAAAGGTAGCGAAATACAACGTGACATTCAGAGCATGTGCATGTAGTTTTGGTAGTAAATTATACTCTATTTCTCGTTAAGTGATTGATTTGGTTATGTCTCATGTGTAGACAACACGTAAACAGCGCACTGCATGCTCGTAACAAATTCTCGTGTGCAAGACAGGTAGCAGTACCTTTGTCCTAAGTCAGGTGTAGGAGATGATGTTTTTCTTACGAGCCCACTCTAAAATGTTTACATGTTTTGTTCACATGAAACATAACCAAATCTATCACTTTATGAGAAATACAATATATTTCACAACTAAAAAGTACAATCATGTTTTCTGTAGGTCACATTGCATTTTGCTACCTTTGCACTAACTCAGGTGTGGCAGATGATATTTTTCTTACGAGACCACGCTGCACCGTTCACATGAGACATAATCAAATCTATCACTTTATGGGAAATACAGTATATTTCACCACTCAAAGCACATGCACGTGTTCCATGGATCACAGTGCATTTTGTTACCTTCGGGCTAACTCAGGTGTGAGAGATGATATTTTCCTTACGAGAACACGCTGCACTGTTTACATGTTTGTTCACATGAGACATAACCAAATCTATCACTTTATGGGAAACACAGTATATTTCACTGCTATAAGTACATGCACATGTTCCGTAGGTCAAGTTCCATTTCGCTACCTTTGTACTAACTCTGGTGTATGAGACGATGTCTTTCTTACGAGCACATGGTTCACTCTTTCATTTTCTCTTAAACATTACACATAACCAGATCTATCAGTTTATGAAATACACAGTATACTTCACCATCAAATGTACATGGACGTGCTCTGTAGGTCACATGTGCAATACCTCAGGTATCGCACCACGATATTTCTGACGAGCACATGGTGCAGTGTTTATGCTGTTCCACACAAGCATATGATAAACATATCGCTATAACACTCATGGTTTATTTCACACAACAAGCATACAGAATAAGTATAATAATATAAAATAAAATGAAATATCCCTAAACCTCCTCTATTTCATCCCCTCATGACAACTGTAAAGCATACATGACTCATGCCCTAGCCAATTGCACTGTTCTCCTGTTTATTGCACTATATAAAATAAAATGAAGTATTCCCAAACCTCCTCTATTTCATCCCCTCATGACAATGGCGTGCCGTGGCTACAAGGCATACATGACTCATGCCCTAGCCAATATTTTACGAATATCACACTCATTGCACTATACTTCTGTTTATTGCACTATAACACTATCCCACATATATCAACATAAAACAGTGATTTCATTAACACCTTGCCAATTATTCCGCTCATGATTACACCATGTCATAAGGCAGTTTTCTGCCTCCCCCTAAAACTGCTGCACATTTCACCATTTCCTTGCTCACTAGCTATTGCACATTATATTCACCTGATTCACTGTCACTACTTGAATGGTTGAATACTCACATTTGGTGCAGGGTAGAGGCAGTGTTGTTGTGGGGACACGGCAAAAAGCAGTAGCACAATCTTCGTTGGTCCAATGCCTGATAATGGCCAGGAATGATTCAAAAACACCTAATTTCCTATTGTAGACACCAAATGTAATCACAATAGTGCCCAAAAAGTAGACACAAGCACTATTGGTATAGTGAAATATGATGCGCGCCCGGGACGGGGTTAAGAGAAGAGGTTTAAAGGGCCACGACCACGTGCTACCTTCTCCCCTGACAGCTGGTGTTGTACTAATCAACCTTTCTGCGCACCTGCACGTCTCGGGACCCACAGTTGCCAACTCATTACTTTTGATAAGAGCCAGGCAAGCTATGACGCATCCAAAAATTAAGCAGATCACCTGAAAACTTAATTCCTGGGGAATTATTTTTGCTACTATGATGCTAAACATGTCACTGTGCAGTTTCAAGGAAAAACCATAATGACGCCAAACACGTCTCTGCGTACGAAAGGGTTTATATCTATCTATCTATCTATATATATATCTATATATATATATATATATATATATATATATTGGCTGGCAAATCTATCAGTTTCTTTAACCCATTTGAGCCCAGTGTCAACAGTACTGGACAGAACTGGGAAATTTCAGACCTTAATAAAGTAGGGAACCCCTGGGTAGGGACCTACGAGCTTCGTGAGTATGAGCCGATAGGCAGAGGGCGGTATGCTTAGGACCCTCCCGGAACAGTCCCTCACCCAGCAACTCTGGGATCCAATGGGTTAATGGCTGGCAAATCTATCAGTTTCTTTAACCCATTTGAGCCCAGTGTCAACAGTATACTAGACAGTACTGGGAATTTTCAAACCTTAATAAAGTAGGAAACCCCCGGGTAGGGACCTATGAGCTTCGCGATTATGAGCCGATAGGTGGAGGGCAGTGTGCTTAGGACCCTCCCGGAACAGTGTCTCACCCAGCAACTCTGGGATCCAATGGGTTATATATATATATATATATATATATATATATATATATATATATATATATATATAAATGTATATATATATATATATATATATATATATATATATATATATATATATATATATATATATATATATATATATATATATATATATATATATATATATATATATATATATATATATATATATATATATATATATATATATATATATATAGCTTCCTTCAGCCATGGGATCGGTTTTAAATTGATTTTTTTCAGATTTAAGGATTTCGTCAATCCCTAAATACCAAAGCACGCCAATGTATGTGTTGACCACTATAGCCCTCTCGGCCGAATCACGTCAATATAGCGCGCCTTGTAAAAAACTGCCTGCACATTACTCCGCCCCGATTGTGACGTATATCCCTTTAAGCCAATGAGAACTAACCCCTCCGGCCGCGGGTTGGGTGATCCAGCCACTCTGGGGGCAGGGGGGGTCACCCCCCCCTCTCGGCCCACCCATTGCCTGAATGTTTCGTCATCTATCACGTAATAACCCTCTCTGAAGACCTCTCACCCCTACGCCCCAATAGGACGTTGTTAGTCGAAGTTTACCCCTCCACCAACCACGAGGCCCATTCCATCCCCCTCCAGCCCCCCTCACCTTCCCCCCCAACCTTGCACTTCCTACCCTATCCCCTCCTTCCCTTTCGGCTCCATACTACCCTCCTACCCCCAATAAACCATCGTGTGATAGCGAGCACGCAGCTTGGCTTGCTCTCCCCCCCCACACCTCCCCTCCGCCACTCCCCCCACCCCTAACACATGTACACGTGCTTTATATGTATTGCCTCGATGTTTTTTTTTCCCTGTGCCTTTTTGTACCTGAACATAATAAATGCTTCTCTGTATACTATTCTATACATGCAAACACGTGCAATCACAGGCATCTGAGCTCCAGCCCCCCACCACCACCACCCAGTCCCCCCTCCCCCCACCACCACCCCTCCACCTCGATATAGTAAAGACAGTTACATTTTCCCTTTTCCCTTGCATGCATCTGCAACAATATTGAATAATATTCTATTTTCCTTCATGGCAATATAAATATTTGGTGTTTCTGAAAGTTTCTGAGGTACTATGAGGCACTGCAGGATTACTCCCCATACGTGAATTATCTCCCCACACCTGCAGACACACCTGCTTGCATGGTTGGTATGCTAAATCACATAGATTTTGTTTGTATCAACTAGCCAAATTGGTTGTTACCGTAAATGATCTCCCAAGGTTCAATGTATTCGTTGTGGGCCCTCTCCCCGATCGAATTTTATCTCCCCACACGTACGTACACATTAATTTTCATAGTAGTTGGTCAAGAACAAACTAAAGTGCTTTACTTTGATGAGAAAAGAAGGTTTAATCCAACCTCCATACCTATAAACATTCTCCCCACAGGATACTTTATCTTCCCAAAAGCAAGCAATCTCTCCACACCCCAAAACACCTGTTCTCGAGCTTGGTGTGACATATGATATTGCAATGACCTATTTCAGTAATAGAAATAGTTAGTTATCGAAACTATGGGGGCTTTCGAAAATTTTGGTGGGTAACTATTTTTTTTTTTTTTCAACTTTGACCCTTGATTGTCCGGTAACCATTAGGCCTAGGGGGGTGCCGATTGCACTGTCACGTGTTTAAATTCTTCCTCTTTAGCCAGAACATATTAATTTTCCCCTTGGTGAAAGTCGAAAAAAAAAATTGCAGTATTTAGGGGTTAAGATCTGGAGAGACCATTTGCATTGACGCAGCTAGAAACATTGTCCAACAACGAATAAAACTAATAGAACTGAAAATTCATAATTGGAATGAAGGAATTAAATATTTATTCATGTTTGGCATAGGCTTTCAGGAGGCTTTAGGAGAGTAATGTAAGAGGTGCAAGTGGGAATCTTTTCACTTTAATTCGGTCTTAGCTTTCCATCTTTCTATCTTGAATGCTGAGTTATGACATTAGAATAACGCTAGAATAGTTTGTGTGTCACAAAAAATTGCTATGAAGATGATCTGTTGCGACTGTGCTGCCTTGTTCACTTGCTGAGACATGGGATATGCAAGAAGTCTCCGCCAAGTGAAGTTGGACCGACTACTGTATAGGTGTTCTAAACCACGAGATCACTATTGTCTTTTCACCTTAACTTGGCCTAGATTTTCGTCCTTTTGCAGCTTAAGGAGAGAAAAAGGCACTACTACGGCTCTACATCCTTTCCATAGCACTTATTCGTGAGTGGCTCCGTATTCTAATGTACGAGTACAGTATATGTCTTGGTGCAGCACAACATTAAAAATGGAGATGGCATGAAAGGCAGATCATTCATATGAGTTCGATCTCCATGAGATTTTTTTTTTTTTTTTAATCATGTGATCTACTAATGGAAGTGGACTGGTCAGCCACCGTTTGCCTTCCCAGTCCTTGCTATCCTTTGACTATTTCACTTAGCTTAGGTGAGATTTTTCACACTGGAGGGTTTAGCTATAGCCTTCCTCAATCCTTTCAGTGGCAGGGGGAGCTCTCCTAAGGTGAGCTAGATGATGCAAAGATAGAGGAAAAATACAGCACCGGATCGAATGTGTAAAATGTGCTGCACAACGACTGCCTAGCCTCGAGCCCCTACACCTCGACTGGATAATAACGGATAGTCTGTTACCGTATAATTATAATAAGTAAACTATAAGATATAATGTAGGTGCATGAAGCTTTTTCTGAACATGGTAAGAAGTGCTTGTGGAAATTTAATAACAGTATCATTATAGGGAGTCCGTTTTCACTTGACGGAACTGAGCCGCTGCCACAACTCGAGTACAAAGTCGTGGTTGTATAAAATTCGACAAACCTTAGTTCTGAGGTAGGAACAACTTTCTTTGGTTACTATAACTGGTTTCTTTTCATTCGACAGAACTGAACCATTCCCAGAACATGAATACTAAGTAATGGTTACATGAAATTCGATGATCCTTGGTTATGAACTAGCTATCAATCTCCTTGATTATTAGTTAAATTATCTCTCAGATCTGACTGGTCATCAACTGAGCTGAAAGGCATTAGATATCTTCAGCGAGATAAAACTCGCAATAGTCGCATCGACCTATCATTTTTACTATATTTATTATTTAGCCAACTGAGAAGGTAGCGTTTAAGACCTCGTCAGGTTATGGAGGGGGGAGACACGCTGCAGTCAAATCCATCCTTCAGTCTGACTGCATTTGGCTATCAATTGAGCTAAAAGGGGTTAGAGATCTCAGTCAGTTTAGAAAAACGTCTTACAGCCAAATAGACCCTCCCGTTTGACTAAACTTGGCCATCAACAGAATTGAAAGTTAGTCCCATTAGAAACAAACACGCATGTCAGGTGACCTGTGTCCGCCATGAAGCCGTCAAAGAGGGGATGGGGGTAAAGAAATGGGCGTGATAAGCAAAGATACGTGTGGGATAGGCTGGAATTCTGGTGGGCGATGGGGGTAAGGCAGGAAGGCATACCAAGTGAATGTGGTGTTGTAGATTTCCTGGTTTGTGTGCTGTAAAGGTTTATTTCGAAACTTCCTCAAAGACTGAAACAGTTATGGGGTTAAAGAAATGCATGTGGGAGACAGAGAAATGCGTGTGATTAACGGGAATTATAATGGGGGAGGATACGAGCCATTAAAGTATACCTTGTGGAAATTAATGCTTTAGAAAAAAAAAAATGGCTTGTGTGCAGTCAAGGCTATTTCTTTTTCTTTTCTTTTTTCTACACAAGAACAAAATAAGTTCGCGTTGCTTTCATATAGCCTATATGGCGTCAGGTAAACGACACGCTATAAGGCCAAATTCCAGGTAGCACAAGAGGCATTGCTGCTGCACATCCTTAGCACTCAGTGTGGAGATATTTTGCCTTAAGATGCTTTCGTAATCTGTATCAGTGTAATAATGTATACAAAGTTTGGATTACTAATGCCTAAGAGTGTAATGTGCAGTTACTTGTTACGAAATCCTTAATGCCGCTTAGAACACTGCCCATAGACACCGTGTTTATTCTATGCACAGGGTACCGTGATAAACAGTGCCAACGTCTCCATCCATCACAACTCACTCCGCTGGGACAACCCTGACCAGTTCCGTCCTGAACGCTGGCTGGACGACGATGGAAAGTTCTCCCCAAAGAAGGATGGATTTTTGCCTTTTAGTGTCGGTGAGTGCTCATAGTTTTGTTATAGAATTTTGTAACTATTATATTCACTCTACAAAAGAATGACATTTTTCTTTTCAGTACTGGTGAGTTTTCTTATCACTATCATAGAAAGGGAGGTTGTAAAAATTATGCACAACCGCTCATGAACAGTAAGGCCACGTGCACGACAATGAAAACATCCAAATATTACAACACGTACCGACTGAATCTAAATTACGGTCCCTATTTCAGTTCTCGATGTGAATAGGTTAGAGGTAAGGAGATCTTGTCTAAAATATCCTGTGGTCGACTAGGAAATCAAACCCGGGGCCTCTCAGTTGATAGCCAAGTACGTCTCCAGTTCAGCCACCAGCGCCCCACATATAGCAAATAAAATGTTTACAGTAGTGCTTTAATACTGAGACTAGAGACAGACATTTTAAAAGTTCATCAGTGATATATATCTGGTTAAATGAATACAGGTGGGCAGGTAAGACAGTCAAAAGCTGCGTTTGATGAATTACCATATTTTCACATGTGTATGCTTGCTATTTAGCCTATCCAAATGGCATGATCACTTAGTTGGCGTCAGGCATTACTATTAAGAATAAAACTGACATACTGGGAAAGAAATATGGGTGTTACCAGACTGGCCTGTGTACGCGGTTTGTACTACCGGGAGTACAGTGTATGATGGGAGTGTGCAGACATACTGACCGAGGTGTAGCGTGTAGGAAATTTTGGTGTTGCTCGATTGATCTGCATGTGCAATGAACGCAACCTAAAGGGTTGTGCAGTGTGTGTGTGTGTGTGTGTGTGTGTGTGTGTGTGTGTGTGTGTGTGTGTGTGTGTGTGTGTGTGTGTGTGTGTGTGTGTGTGTGTGTGTGTGTGTGTGTGTGTGTGTGTGTGTGTGTGTGTGTGTGTGTGTGTGTGTGTGTGTGTGTTCATAGGTATAGTCATGGATAAAATTTCATCTATTATTCCACTGTGTTTGCTTCACATTTGTGACATGTCCTTCATTTTCCTCCGTGACACATCAGGTCAAAAGAGATCTATGGACAGAGAAACATACCAAGCCTCTCTGAGCTTAGCGATATTTGCACCGGAGAAAACTGAGAGGCAAATGAGGTGCAATGTTGGACGAACTACTTTCCCCATGTGTATTGTATAGTGAGAAAGTGTTTACTAAAACACATCCCATTTCCACGCCACCTATGCCAGCGTGAGTGTGTGGGTGAGGCTATGGCAAGCAGGGAGCTTTCTGTCTTATAACGCTGCAACAGACATGCAAATTTTACATCTTATCAAATGTCCAGTCTAAGCCTTCTCTTTCATCCCCAGGCAAGCGTCAGTGTGTAGGAGAGGCTTTGGCACGCATGGAGCTGCTAATCTTCTCCACTACGCTCCTTCAGAGTTTAAACTTCGCCATCCCGCCTGGCAAGACGCTCAGCCTCAAGCCTGAACCTGGAAATCCGTTCTTCCGTCGCTACGTGCCACAAGACCTGCTGATCACCATTAGGAGTTAGAGGGAAAGAGTCTCTCTCTCTCTCTCTCTCTCTCTCTCTCTCTCTCTCATTAATCTCACTGGGTCTGAAGGTGTATCTTCATTTACTCTTGCCGTCTCTAGACGATATTATGTAGTTTATGATTCACTGTTTGAGCTGGAGGAGTTATATACTCATAGCCTCCATTTACTCCTTCATTACAAGAAGTCTTCCCCAAATTGAATAAAATCATCTGGTGGTACCAAAAGTGCTTTCCTTTAACTATCTCGTGTACTACCCTACATGCCCATTACATAACTCACAACGTTCCCTCACTACGTCGCAGGGGTTCAAGCCAGCAAGGGCATGCGGCCAGAAAACTTTGACACCCCTACCTTGAGGCGGACCTATTGAGGGGAGGCGTGACATGGGCTCCGCCAGCATAGTTTTGGGGGCCGGGATGGGATGGGACTCGGATCTGTGCTAGAATGTACAGGGCTGACGCTTCTGCCCAACAAAAAATGAGCCCAAACCGGGGAGTAGCGCTCCCCTGCCCTATTAGCAGTTGTATAATGGTGATGCAGTTACAATTCCAAGGCGCGCTTGGAGGGTGTCTCTATAGCTGTTCAGGCAGGGCGCCCAGAGGCCAGTGGCACAGCCACTGGTCATGGTTTGTGGGCTATGGGTGTCAGGTCCCATGCCTGGACTTGGGACTGTGCGGGTGGGCGGGCTCTGTGGTCCGTCTCTCCCTGTATTTAATTTTAGTAAATTTGGCAAAAAAATGAGAAAAAGCAAAGGCCTGTCGATACTTAAGCACCTGGGGGGATCATGGTGGCATCTTGGCATATGAGTAGTTTGAAGCGTAGACCAGGGGAAGTGATCGAGGCAATGAGTAGGAAGTGAGTGGATGTTGGCTGTATACAGAAGGTTAGATGGTGTACAGAGGAAGATCAGCCAGTATAACTGTCGGGAGAGACTGTTGATACAAGATATTTTGGCAGAGAAGGGCAGATGGATAAGGTGGTGTGGGTGTGAAGGTTAATGAAAAATGGGTGGAATATGTCATGAATGTAATGAGAGTGAGTGAAGGGATTATAGTGGTGAAAATTTTGTTCGGTAGGGTGGATGTTGGCTGTTTACAGGATGTTGGATACTGTATACGGCAGGGATGGGGAACGTCTGGCCTCTGGGCCGTATAAGGCCTGCAAGACAATTTGATCAGGCCCGCGAGGCAATTCATAAATGCAATTTCATATACTCATGAACGAATATATATATATATATATATATATATATATATATATATATATATATATATATATATATATATATATATATATATATATTGCCCCATGAGGAGCGTAGGAGCCCTTGGCTAGGCAGTTGGTCCCGACATTTAAGATGAGAGTGACCAGCCTCACTCATCCCTGAGTGGCATTACATGAGCAATCAACCCCAAGCACCTCTTGGATGTAAACTTTCACCGGCTCAATCCGATTGGAGCGCAATAATTACCCACTAAACCATCAGGCGCCAATATTTGGTTATATGGTTACCACCCAGCGTAGTAAATGGTTTCCTGGTGCACAGGGAACCATTTAGCCTGTCACTCAGTGTAGAGTCACCCACAGGCTGAAGAAGTGGAAAGAATGAAGAAAAGAAAGACAGAAGAGGGAGGGAGTGTAAAGTCACCCACAGGTAGGACAAGGAAAGAATGAAGGAAAGAAAGACAGAAGAGAATGGAAGGACAGAAGGATGGAGAGGAAAGGGCAGACACCCGAGAGCAGCACTGCATCGAGTGAGTGGATGGTGACCGTCCCCACCTGCCACATTATATATATATATATATATATATATATATATATATATATATATATATATATATATATATATATATATATATATATATATATATATATATATATATATATATATATATATATATATATATATATATATATATATATATATATATATATATATATATATTGTTACGGAACAGAGAAAGATAATTTACCCTTTAAGTGAGAACACTAAAAATCACTACTGTCCCGTAAAGTTCCATGTTCAAAACAAAAGAGTTAGGTAAAATTACAAGTTAAAGTTTAATGCTCAAACTAGCATCAAAACATTCAGGACTCATAAGGATAATGTAATGGCAAAAAACAGGTTAAATATATGGTTAACTGCAATAGCTTCTATTAACACGAAATTAGCAAGAATAAATTTATCTAAGTCAGCCCTGATAAAATGGGAATACCAGATAATACTCAGTGAATGCAAGATATATTATTACAGATACAAAATATTATTACCACTGGCTGACAATATGAATTACAAAAACTTTATTAGGCCTACTAATCAACACCTTATGATATACAGTACAAGGAAAAAATGTAATAACACTTATACTCAAATTACACAGCTGCTAGATGGCTGGAGACTTCCTGAGCACTCACAATAATAACAACTGTACAGGGGAGGACAGAGATGTGAGCAAAATGAGGAGTAGATCTAAGTGGCAATAATGCAGACACTGAGCTCATTATATAGGGGCCGGCAGAGCTTGATACAACTTGTAAGAAGGACACGCAAATGAAGCCAGAGGGGACAAAGAGTTGACACTCCTGCTCTGAACAACAGAAAGAACGACTTACTCTACTATAAGGGAGGAAGGGGGGAGTGAGGTAGAACACGCTCGTGATCAAACATGCAGCATACTGTACGTTAGAATTACACAAAGGATGATGAAATCATCGGCTATGTAACACCTCCCCACAAAGAAAAAGAAATTTACAAAGGAAATTTCTTATTACTCTAAAACAATCTGTCTAAAGTCTAGATAAGCAATCTGCAATAACATTTTCTTTTCCCTTGATATGTTGTATGTCTAATGAATACTCCTGAAGAAGTAGACTCCATCTTGTCAATCTCTGATTTTTATCTTTAAACTTACTAAGGAATTTCAGTGGGTTATGATCGGTATAAATGACTATGGGGTCAAAACCAGAACACAAATAAAATGAAAAATGCTGTAAACCCAAAATCAAGGCCAAAAGCTCTTTCTCAATAGTTGAGTAGTTCTTTTGGGGTGGAGTGAACTTCTTACTGTAATAAGATACAGGGTGTTCAATACCCTGATCATCCCCTTGCAGCAAAACAGCCCCAGCTCCTGTATCACTTGCATCAACAGACATCTTAAAAGGCTTAGCAAAATTTGGAGTAGCGAGCACTGGCTGACTTAATAGGATAGCTTTAAATTTGTTGAAAGAGGATTCACAGTTATCGGTCCAGACAAATTTAACTCCCTTTTTCAGTAGGTCTGTAAGTGGTGATACAAGAATTGAAAAGTTAAGAACAAATCTCCTGTAATAACCTACCATTCCCAAAAATCTTTGTAGCTCTTTCCTACTTTTAGGTCTGGGAAGATCACTTATAACCTGAACCTTAGCTCCTGGTGGTGCAACATGTCCATCACCAATTACGTACCCAAGGTATTGAACTTTAGCTTGACCAAACTCACACTTTGATAAATTAGCTACAAGATTAGCCTGAACAAAACGCTCAAGAAATTTACTGACATGGCATAGGTGATCTTTCCAGTTGTCACTGAAGATTAATACATCATCAATATAAACAACACACCCTGCCAAACCCTCTGTTACAACATTCATGAGCTTCTGAAATGTGGCTGGTGCATTCTTCATACCATATGGCATTACAGAACATGCAAAAGTCTTTCCTAGTGTTACAAAACATGAGATCTCCCTAGCACGTTCAGTCATAGGTACTTGCCGGTATCCCTTTAACAAATCAAACTTACTTATGTACCTAGCCTTTCCGATCTTGTCTATGCAATCGTCCATGCGAGGGAGAGGGTAAGTGTCTGTTTTGGTTATCTGATTAACACGTCTGTAGTCAATGCAAAGCCGCTGTGACCCCCCTGGCTTAGGGACCAGAGTGACAGGAGAACTCCACTCGCTCTGACAGGGCTCAATCATCTTGTGGTCCAACAGGTAGCCAAGCTCCTTCTGGATGAGAGGAACTTTCACTGGGTTCACACGGTAAGGAGGCAGTTTAATTGGCTTTGCGTCTCCAACATCGACATCATGCATCAACACAGTGGTTTTTCCTGGAGTGGCACGGAACACTTGTGGGTACTCCTGCAGTAATGCCGAAAACTCCTGCCTTTCCTCGGGAGGTAGATGAGAAAGCTTAGTCTGGAGTTTATTCATGATATCAGGATTCTTCCCCAAACTATCACTCAGACTCATGCTGCATGGGAGAGCTTCACTTGCAGACTCGGGTGGAACAGCTACAGTGCAGACTGGGTTATTTTCGTCCCACCTGTGATATAACTTTAGCATGTTGATGTGACAAAGTTGCTTGTTCTTTCTACGATCTGGTGTGGCGATGACATAGTTGACATCACTAAGTTTCTTCTCCACGAAATAAGGACCACTAAACTTGGCTTGAAGAGGTTGCCCATGCACCGGTAGCAGAATCAAAACCTGATCTCATGGCTGAAAGTGGCGTAACCTGGACTTCTTATCATACCAAGTTTTCATCTTCTCCTGAGCAGCTCCTAAATTCTCTCTCGCCAGCTGTAAAGCAGTGGACAGCCGTTCTTTGAACTTCATCACATACTCCAGCAGGTTGACGTCATCTTCCTCCGACAGCCAGCATTCCTTGAGTAGCTTTAGGGGTCCTCTTACTTCATGGCCAAACAGTAGTTCAAAAGGTGAGAAACCCAGTGATTCATTTGGAGATTCTCTTGTGGCAAATACAACAAATGGAAGACCTTTATCCCAGTCTTTCTGATGTTCCAAACAGTATTTCTTGAGCATCGATTTGAGTGTTTGATGATATCTCTCCAACGCTCCTTGGGTCTGGGGATGGTAAGCTGAAGACGTGATCTGGGTGATGCCCAACTCTTTCAGAGACTGCTTGAAAACATTTGACATGAAATTACTTCCCCGGTCTGACTGTACCTCCTTGGGCAGACCAAACTTTGTGAAGAACCCTAGCATTTCCTTAACCACGTTCTTTGCTGATATATTTCTAAGTGGAATGGCTTCAGGATAACGAGTAGCCATATCAATCAGGGTCAACACATAAGAAAATCCTGAAGAAGTCTTAGGAAGAGGGCCCACAACATCCACCAACACACAGGTGAAAGGAGCCTCGAAAGGAGGAATGGGAACTAGAGGTGCAACTTTTTCGGTCTGATTACACTTCCCCACAACTTGACAGGTGTGACAAGACTTACAATACCAGGAAACATCCCTGAAGATACCTGGCCAGTAGAAGTGTTTCAAAATGCGTGCCACAGTCTTCCTCACTCCAAGGTGTCCTGCCAAACTGGAATCATGAGCCACTCTAATGATATCCTGCCTACAAACACGAGGGATGACAACTTGACGTACAACCTCCCACTCACAGTCGGCTGATGCTGTTGGGGGTCTCCACTTCCTCATAAGTACTCCTGACTTTATATAATAACAAGTAGAAGCACCAGCTGACTCTTCCTCACTGCAAGCAGAGTTAGCTAGACCTTTCAACTCAGGGTCACCAACCTGCAACTCAACCAACTCTTGACGAGACAAATTATCAACACTACGGGGTACTGCCTCATCTGGTGAGTGGTCCAAATTAGCAAGAAAAGTATCAGCTAGGATAACATCATCATCATCATTATCCTCTAAGTCACCAGTAACTTTAGACTTAGCCCTAGTGACAGCACATGCAGGGAACACATCAGGGACATCACAATCCTGGGCTGCAGCCACTGGCTCACTAGACAACTGAGGAGCTGGACACGACTTCCACCAATATCATTTCCAAGTAAGAAAGTTACACCTGACATTGGGAGTGTCTCAACCAACCCAACCATAACGGAACCATTAACAAAACCAGACTCTAATTTCACTCTGCACAGAGGGACAGAGAAGTAATTATTCCCTACACCTTGTAAGATTACAGTTTCATCAGAGGAATTAACATTAGAGCCTAGAACACTGGTCAGCATAAGGGATTGGCAAGCACCTGTATCACGATATATTTTAACTGATTTCCTGTCATTACTGTCCAGAGGTCTGACAAAACCATCAGACAGGAAATTAGCACATGAACTCTTGAGAGTGTCACCCACGTTACTGCTCAAAAGAGGAGCTCCATCATAAGAATTTAATTTACCCCTCAAAGCAGGTTCAGTTAACTCAGTTAAAGAATTCTGGGAACTCTCAAGGGTGGACACTAGACCAATTGACTGAATATTTAAAGACTCCTTTTTGTTCACATCACGCTGTCTCCTGAAACATTTCTCCGTAGTATGACCAAGCTTACTACAATAAGCACATTTACTTTTCTGAAATCTAGAGGTGAAGCTGGTATTTACTTCCTGAGAAACATCATCTTTATTCTCTTTCCTGTTACCTGTACTCTGAGTAGAGGCAACGTACTTACTCCCAGCTTTCCCTTTTTCTTTAGACTATCTCTTGTGAGTGAGAACATATTCATCAGCTAAAACTGCAGCATCAGACAAATTATCTATTCTTTTCTCATCAAGATATAGGCTTACATATTTATTAATACACCCTTTGAAGTCCTCCAGCAAAATCATCTGCTTAAATTTGTCAAAATCAGAATCCACATTCTTAGAATTTAACCACTGCTCTAACAGATCTTCTTTGATTTTTGCATACTCAACATGGGATTGCTTATCTTGGTTATAAGTTGTCCTAAATTTTACTCTATAGGCTTCAGGAACAAGCTCATAGGCCTTAAGAATCCAGCTCTTAACGACATCATAATTATCAGATTGATCCTGAGGCAAAGATGCATAAGTTACTTGAACTTTACCGGTGAGAACAGTTTGAAGGAGTACTGGCCAATACTTTTTGGGCCAATTAAAACCTGTTGCTACCCTCTCAAACAACTGAAAATACTTAGTTAAATCAGATTCATTAAAAGGAGGGACAAGTTTAACATTTTTAGCCACATCAAAATCATCAGAGCTAGATGATCCAGTTCCACCTTGTTTCATGCGATACTCATGGTCTGCCTGAATCCTAGCAAGTTCAACTTGTGCCTGAAACTCAGCCTCCTTAGCACAAGCCTGAAATTCAGCTTCCTTAACACGAGCCTCCTGCAGAGCTAGCTGTAACTTAGCTATTTCAATCTGCGTTTGCTCATTTGGGGGAGTTACATTAAACAAGCTTTTATTAATCATGCCAACAATTTGATCTTTAGAATGATGAGAGTGAACTGCAATTCCAAATTGTTGAGCAACAAGCTTAAGTTCATTCTTTGTTCTGTTTTCTACATCACACACTGTTTGCACATTTGACAAAAAATCTTTGGCTTCATCAAGTGTAGTAATAGTAGGCTAGACATCATGAATAAATCACAGTCGCAAAATATCAAGCAATATCCTTATGATAATATCCTGAATATCCTGATAAGAGGTCGCCAAATTTATGTTACGGAACAGAGAAAGATAATGTACACTTTAAGTGAGAATACTAAAAATCACTACTGTCCCGTAAAGTTCCAGGTTCAAAACAAAAGAGTTAGGTAAAATTACTAGTTAAAGTTTAATGCTCAAACTAACAACAAAACATTCAGGACTCATAAGGATAATGTAATGGCAAAAAACAGGTTAAATATATGGTTAACTGCAATAGCCTCTATTAACACGAAATTACCAAGAGTAAATTTATCTATGTCAGCCCTGATAAAATAGGAATACCAGATAATACTCAGTGAATGCAAGATATATTATTACAGACACAAAATATTATTACCACTGGCTGACAATATGAATTACAAAAACTTTACTAGGCCTACTAATCAACACCTTATGCTATACAGTACAAGGAAAAAATGTAATAACACTTATACTCAAATTACACAGCTGCTAGATGGGTGGAGACTTCCTGAGCACTCACAATAATAACAACTGTACAGGGGAGGACAGAGATGTGAGCAAAATGAGGAGTAGATCTAAGTGGCAATAATGCAGACACTGAGCTCATTATATAGGGGCCGGCAGAGCTTGATACAACTTGTAAGAAGGACGCGCAAATGAACCCAGAGGGGACAAAGAGTTGACACTCCTGCTCTGAACAACAGAAAGAACGACTTACTCTACTATAAGGGAGGGCGGGGGGAGTGAGGTAGAAGACGCTCGTGATCAAACATGCAGCATACTGTACGTTAGAATTACACAAAGGATGATGAAATCATAGGCTATGTAACAATATATATATATATATATATATATATATATATATATATATATATATATATATATATAAATATATATATATATATATATATATATTCAGATGATTTTAAGTTGATAATTTTGTATGGCCCCCGAATGATGTTAAAAATATCAGAATGGCCATTAAAAAGAGAAAGGTTCCCCACCCCTGGTATAGGGGAAGATCAGCCAGAATGATTTTTGGGAGAGATTGTTGGTACAAGATATGTTGGCTGAGAAGGGCAGATGGATATGGTGGTGTGGGTGTGCTGGTTAATGTAAATTGGGTGGAATATGTCATGGATATTATGAGAGGGAGTGGGGGGATTATAGAGATGAAAATTTTGTTCGATAGGGTCACATCTTCTATACTGGCTAATGTTTCACAGGCTGGCTTGGATAATGTAGAAAAAGATACACTCTGTAATGGCTTAATATGTGTTGTAAATGGTCTGGGAGATGATGAGACTGTAGTTTTGGAAGGGGACATAATGGTCATGTAGATGAAGCAGCTTAAGAATACGCGAGTAAAGGGGCACACGGGGAAGGAGAAGGGGAAGGATCGAGTTTGGGAAGGCAATGAACATGCTTGTGTGGAACAAGCATTTTAGGAAGAGAGGGAGCAGGCTCAGTACACACGAGTCTGGGGGATATAATAGCCAGAGAGACTATTTCCTGGTCAGGAGAGCTGATATGACGTTGGCGAGGGATGTTAAAGTTACAGGGTGCGAAGAGTGTTTGCAGCAACTCAAATTATTGATACGTAACATGACGCTTATGGAATGGGTGATGAAAAAGAGGACCTTTGCACCTAGGAGGAAAATATAAGTTGAAAAACCAACCAGTAAGAGATTCCTTCTATGGCGACATGAGTAGACTGGTGAACAAGGAGCTGTAAACTGAAGTGTTAATGAACAGAACACAGCTCTCGAGAACAATCTCCTGAGAGTTACTGATTCAGTGTGCGGATGAACAAGCCCCCTCCCCCCCCAAGACATAAAGTAACTTGATGGTGAGATGAGGATGTAGAAGCTGCAGTTAGGGAGAAAACAAGGCTTTTCCGGGAATGGAAAGTAGTGGTAATAATGAGGAATACTCGTACTTGTCTGACCAACCATAAGGCTTGAAAAGAGGTATACAAGGCAAATTCTGAGTCTCAGAGACTCTTACTGAATACCCTAAATAGTGTGGAAAGTAAGAATATGTTATTTAAGGTGGCAAATCAGACAAAGAGGGAAAACAGGGATATAATAGCTGAGCAGTGTGTGAAGGATGATGCAGACGCCTGGAGAGAGCATTATAACCGGTTGCCGAATGAAGAGTTTGACTGGAACATGGAAGGTTTGGAGTCAGCAGATGCAGTGTTTGGTCCTTGGCCTTTGATTGATGCTGCTACTGTGAGCAGGACAATAGGTGCAGGTGGGGAAGGTAGCAGGTGTGTCTGGGTTCACTGCTGAATTGCTGAAGGCCTCAGGAGATATGGGAATGGGGTTACTTGTGTACAAGGCGAAGTGTGATGTCCTGGAAGGAGGAAATTACACAGGCATAAAACTTTGGGCCAGATAGTGAAGGTAATGGAGAGACTTCTAGAAGATATGCTCAGAGAAAGAGTGAATACTATGAGATGCAGTTTGGGTTTATGCCAGGTAAATTGACCAGCGATGCCATATTCATGGTTCGACAATTTCAGGAAAAATAAATAGGAAAAAGGGATCTGTACTCTGTTTTTGTCGATTTGGAGAGGTACTTTGACAGAGTCCCTAGGGAGGTGGTAGAGTGGACAATGAGATAGCTTGGGACCGAGGAGTGGCTGGTTAGAATGGTTATGGCTGTGTGTGTGGGTGCTCAAATCCAGGCTAGAATGAATGGAGAGTGATGAGATTTCCGTGAATGTTGGTGTGCGTCATTGGTCAGTCTTGAGGCCCTTGTTGTTTACCATGGCTTTTGAAGCACTCTCACGTGATTTGGTGTTGATTGCAGAGAATGAAAGGGAGGCAGAGGAAATATTTAGGAAATGTAAAGATGGCATGGGGCACAAGGGCTTGAGAGCAAATGCAGATAAAACAAAGGTGGTGGTATCTAGGGTTGGTGGCGGTTCTTTCAAAGAACAGGGAGAGTGGCCATGTGCGATTTGTCACAAGAGCATGGAAAGTAATTCCATTTTGTGTTGTGTTTGTGTTAAGTGGGTGCAAAAGAGATGCTGTGGTATTGGAGGTAGAATGTGAGATAATGCTAGTTTCATGTGTGCAGTGTGTCGAGGAATGCATGTGGAGATTGTCAGGCGTGAAAGAACTGATCTTGCTGGTGAGTCTATGGAGTGTGTGGAAGTTTTGTTATTTAGGGGACATGATATGTGCTGGAGGTGGGACAGGAGTTAGCTTTTTGGCTAGAGTGTGAAGTGGTTGGAAGACGCTCAGGGAGCTGTTGCCTCTGCTGACGTTAAGAGGACTCTCTCTCCATGCTATGGGATCTTTGTATGTGGCATGTGTTAGGAGTGTAATACAGTATGGTAATGAGACCTGGTCAGTAAAGGAAGAGGACATTTGCAGACTCGAAAGTACAGAAATGACAATGATTAGGTGTATGTGCAATGCGTTCTTGAATGCGAGGCCTGGGGGGGTTGACAATGGAAGAGTTAAGAGGTAGGCTAGGACTGGAGTGTATTGGTGTTGTGATGACGAGGTGTAGATTGAGATGCTTTGGGCATGAGGAGAGGATGGAGGACGACAACTGGGTGCAGAAAGTGAGAAGGATAAACGTTAAGAGTAGGTTTGCGAGAGGTAGACCTAAAAAGACTTGGGACGAGGTTATTGAGTATGACCTCAGTGATAAGGGACTGGATAGGGAGGCTGCTAGAGATCAAGCAGCATGGAAAGCTGCCATTAGGCAACCATGGCCGACGCATACAAGCCTTTATAAACGAAACGAACGAAAGTGCTTCAGAGTCATGATATGAGGCGCCCCTAAAGTTGTTAAATTGTGGGGGTGAATCGGGAGCTGCAGGGGCACAATATGAGGCTTTGGTGATGTCTAAGAGAGTGAAGCATCTCATTTCCGGAAAATGTTACTGGGGAATAGACGGACAGTACCGATCCTTGAGATACCCCCTCCTTCCATTAAAAAAAATATATATATCATTCGATTGAAGGATTTAAGATGCCCTCTTTCGTTTTCTCCAAGGCATTCACTTTTTTTTTTTTTTAATATTTGGTATCATAGTACCGTGACTTATTCAAACCGTTTCACTACACCTACATATTAAAAAGGTGTGCACTAGGAAGAAACACCGAGGCAGCTTAACTTGGACCCTGTTCAGGTATCTCCCTATTAAATGACAGTTTCCAAAATGTGGGTATAATTCTTCCATGTACTGTACTTTTATCTTTATTGTTTCCCTCCAGGCTCTTCCTCTCACTGGTAAACTCTCCAATTGTTGTGCCTTTAGAACGAAGTCTTTTTGTTTACTCATGCTACCGTCACTCATATTTTTTAACTGTCTCTTCCTCGTCAGCTTCTTCAGCTACGAACACCCTCAGTCACATGGCATTTTAAGAGTTATTCTTGATAAGTGTGTATGCTTGGCTTAAACTTAGTAGGGCTCTACCAAATCCCATCAGTTGGAAAAGCCTCTCTAAAACTGACAAATATCCTCTGGCAATGCTAAGTAAAAAGAAAAAACGTTATCAGACTAAAATCGTTATCTCACACCTTGGGTCCTATTCCCGAAAGGGATGTACAGTACTATAGCAACTAAACCATACCGCTTTTCGTGTATATAACACTCATATTCACCTATGCATTATTCTTATCACGTTCATATTGACGTACTTTGCCTAAAGGATTATATACCCGAATTTTTAAGAGCAATATTCTGAAATAAAGCGGTAAGGAAGAGGTGGTATAGCCTCCGGAGCTAACGAGAATGCAAAATCTATACCTGTATGTTTATTTTTCGTCAGCTAAGGAAGGTCCCAAGCACACTTGCCATTTTATTTTCGTACCTGGTACGTTCACATTCCCTTGTGGCTACGTTAATATTCACATCGATATATAAGTGTTATCAGTAACATACGAGACAACACTACTGTGTAGTTCACATACTTAATCGTCAAGGAAAATGTGCTGGACAGCCTTGCAAGCTGAGAGTAACGCGGCCACTTAGTCTGAGACTTCGTTTTGATTGACCTACACTGGAAATTCTTTAAGTTCCTCTGGCGACAGGGGAGGTTTCGTAGCACTTCTAATAACACAACTAAACTCATTCTTCTGTTAAACACTGAAGAGGAAACACCTGATTTCCACTGTGTATTGCCTTCCAAACCAGCCAGACAGGTAGTCAAGTGAATAGCCTACCCGCAGCCAAACTCCTACTCATGTTAGAGGGGGAACCCCTGCCTATACAGAACTCAAGCCACCACCTGAAGCAGCTGCCATTCTTTCGGTGAAGGTTTGATTGAACCGGGGATCTCCAACGGGGTTTGCCTCCTTATTCGCATGCTACTATTTTCCTTTCTTCTACTTTTACACGGTCGAAGGGCCTGAGTGGGTAACCAAACACAGGTGCTAGTCTGGAAGCCCATTTTCGAACCTACACATCACCTGTAGAACTGTGATTGTGCAGTGAGGGTAGGGGTCGGTGGGCCTGACCTACTGCTGGGATTTGACCAGACAGGGCACACAATAGGAATAGTCAGTTACAGGGCGTTTGGGGAGGTCGTCTACACCTCCGGAGATCCTTTTAGGCCGTAAAACGTGGGAGATGACAGCTTCTCAAACTGCTAGGGTTAGTGATAAGTGAGCCCAGTCACCAGGGAACCTTGTTCTTCTGGCATAGGTAGGGTGAGCCTAGGGAGATTCCCTCATGTCCACTCCCATCAAAATGCCGCGTGTTAAGATCGAACACCTGAATCCCAAAAGCAGTGACTACACGATCCACAGACGCAATCGAGCTATAATTTAAGTAATTGTTTAGCAATTGCTATAAGACACGACCTTTCCTACAAACTCAAAGACGACTCCCACAAGAACGTATGCATTGTAACGATTCGAACTACAATGGGACCCATCAAACTCATGACAACGTACACACACACCCTATACTTTCCTGACTTTAACAAACACTCTTATGACAATAATCTAGTTCACATCTTAGGAGTCTTAAATTCAAAACACCAAGGACTGGGTGAAGACTACGATAACACAAGTAGAGCTTTACATGTAAGGCCATATTTTCCGACTTTCATCAGACAAAACACTGAGATCATCACAGTCAAGTCCACCATTAAACATTTTCTTTCAACCTGGCCTCCTCGCCACGTCAGATCATATCCCCATCATCCTCACCATCCCACCTATAGAATCTCTCCCCTCTCCCTCACGACTATAACTCTGCTGAGTGGGATCTTTTTCTCACTATCACTGACAGACTTCTGAGTGATCACTCACCCTCAACAACTGGCTAATAGAAGAGGTAGACGAGGCTTTCATCCACTGGCTAGATGTTACTCAGCAAGGCCTGGTAGCTGGAGCTAAATGAACTACAAGTGAGATACATGCAAATCTGTTGCACAGCGAGACGGCAAAGGCTAATGAATGACGATGTAACAACTTTAAATTTTCCCAAGAGGAGATAAAACGCCTCTGTATATATCTGAGATCGAACCAGTGTGAGAGAAAAATCAGACTGACAGCTGACCTTTACATTGATCCACCCAAATTCTGAAGACAGATCAGATGTTTACTAGGCTCAGACAACAGACAGACTCCTTTCCTAACTGACAATGGTGGGCACTGTATCAGACACTAAAGGACAATTGAGATTCCTAACAAACCAATGAAAGAAAGTATTTTTTCAGAGTATATGATCAAGGAAACATTGGCTCTGATTACAAGAATGAACGACACTCCTTCAGTTCATTAACAATAATCAAAACAGAAAAATCCCCCACCACAATACAGACTACTCGAGACTTTTGAAGAACAACCTACTGACGAGAAGAATCATGTTGGAAGACCTAACAATGGCCGTAAAAACGACAGAACACAAAATACCGGGACTGGCAGGCCTCAGCAAGACTTGTTATTGAATGCTCTCCGACGACTACTGAAAGACTTGTAGATATTAATACCACCATATCTGCTGGCTACTTCCCAGACAAGTTTGAGGAAGCAGTTGTGACGCTCATGCCCATACCAGGGAAACGTGACACAGGACCGGATAACTACCACTCAATCTCCCTTCTAGAAATCCCTGGCAAACTCCACAAGAAAATCATTTGCAAAACACTTCGAATATACTTAAAGACCAACAGTCTACAGTCTGCCGGACAATATGGCTCCCGGCCACTGTGAAACACCACGACAGCGATAATACTCACGTACGAGGCCGTTGTGTAGGCCTTGTCAAGGGGACAGCACTGCACCCAGAGACATTAGTACTACCTTCGATGATTTTGGTCTCAGATACAAATTACTGTACCTAGGACTACCGACAGCCACGGAGAAACTGCTCTCTGATTTCATCTGTGACAGGACAGCCAGACAGAAACTACAAGACACGTTACGATGCGTCATTACGTTAGACAGTATTGTGCCACAAGGAAGCGATCTTTCCCAGACCTTGTACGCTCTCTCTACAGACATCACCCCCCTTGAACTTACCACCTGCTGTGACATCATCTACGTAGATGACATCACACAAATCATCACATATCCAGGCCGCTCCAAGGCAATGATGGCAGCTAAGAATGCCCATCAAATAGAACGAATAAACAAATTTAAGAAAGCACAGGAAAAATAGACAAAAAAAAAAAAAATACTATCGACCCTATTGCCCCAGAATGTCTTGACAATGTCATTGTAGAGACAGATCTTCTCACTATAAGATGAGCAGGAAGTGTCCTTGATTTTACAATTACAAGTAGTGCAACAGTCAAACATGTAAAAGAGAGAACCGCAGAAGGAAAAAGAATCCTATCAACACTATACCATTGGAAGGATCTGCCACAAAAACAGGAAATACACCAGACCGATGCCTACTTTTAATGGTCCAGGAGTATCCTACTAATTCTCCTGTACACATCTCCGAAACACAAGCACTGGCTCCCCAAAGATTGTTTAACAAAGCACTGTGCTCTGCACACAAGGAACACTACCCATGCATAAGATCTACGGACCTATTACACACATAAAGTAAAAATACGCCCTTGAACATCATACTCCAAAGCAGAACCAGCAAACTGGGAGGAACTGGAGGAACTGAAGTGCCCAATATAAGAGCAATAAGAGTATACGAAACTAAAAAGGAACACGCCTAGTTCTCGAGCTCACTATAAAGAGCCCGAGGAGAAATATTTGATCCAAAAATTACATAAGAGGCAGTAAAACTAGAAGGAAAAAAAATTATGAAAAAGACAACTGTAGTAAGCTCTTCATTTTGGCGACTGATTGGTGCCAAAATAAACTCGCCAATCCCAGTTTAGCTAAATCTAAGGGCTTAATAAAATGGGAATATTATAACTGGCTCTGAGGGGGTCAATAAAATGATTGATCTTTCTCCTATTCCACTTATATTCTGTTGTTGATAGGTAATAAGTAATTAGTATATTAACGTAACTTTTGAAAACTAACCCATAAACAGAAATTGAGATGTACTGATAGAATAAACTGGTATCAAAGGCTGACAAGGCTAACGGCCGACTCCGTGGCCCTCCTTGCGGACCTCTCCACCACCTTCCTCCACCACTGCTTCCGTCACTGCTGCCGCCTCTGTCACCATTTCATCAAAACCTCCAAAGTCAACATCTATCGGCAGGCTATGTTCATCCTCTTCTATGTCATCTTCCACATTTACATGTTCAATTCCCTCTATCCCTTTATTGTTTTCTTCTCGTTTGCGGTTGAAATAGCGAGTGATGGATCCCAGCAGACTAGACTAAATGTTAAGGTTGCCCAGTTGGCATTTTTCAAACCATAAATCTCAAATTTGGCTTTTTCAAAAACGTTTGGCCTCAATTTTTTTTGTCCGGCAGCAGTGGTTCATGGTTCGTACTCGGGAATTATTCGCTAATTGTAAGACTTAACTCGCCAGAAAAAAGGGTAAAATGTTTTGAATTTGCCCACCAACTGCAAATCCGCCAAACATAAATCCGCCAAAATGAAGAGATTACTGTACAATATATATACAATATCACAAGCCATGTAAATCAATGTACGCCACGCTCAGACTCTGTCCTCACCCCCTGCCCCTTGCAACTTGGTCTCCCAGCCTTGCACCAGAAAGTGTGCACTCCCTGCAGCCCTAAATCCCCATGCCCCCGTCCGAGACACGCCGTACCCATTTTACCTAACTGTAGCCGGGTATGGAAGGTTCGCACGATGATGGCATCAAATTACATCAAAGAAATTGCAAGTATAAAGTGGTAATGGCGTTACTTCAAGAGCTCCATAAAGTAAGTACAGTATACTGTTGAGAAGCAGGATTTGCTAGATAGTACTGGACGGTTCTCAGTATTTCTCGTATTTTTCAGTTATGTCTCAGAGTTGCCAGTTAAAACCTGCTATTTGTGAGCGGAGGTAGTTTGTAAAGTTATGCATTAAATTATGCTCTTTTTCTCTATAATGATTTTATTTATGTGATTGTTAAATTATGTAATTTTATTTCAGTTTGTTGCTACGGGCAGGTACCAGCACATCCTAGATTGCTGGAGAAGATGGGAAGGCTATTTATGTAGGTGGAAGAGCCTAGGGCAGTCAGTTTCGTTTCAGTTCAGTTTGAGTTTAGTTCAGTGTCAGTTCAGTGTCAGTGCTGATTGTATAGCTCCGGTACTTGTGAAAACAATAAAGTGAAGTTGGCATGCATTAAGTGTAATTATTTGGCAAATAAAGACAGCGAACTTAAGAAGCCAGTGTTCATTCACAGTGCCTTAGCTGATCTCGTTGATGCACGCCGAAAGGCTGACCATAAGAAGAACAACTCACTGGGCAACGTCCTTCCTATACTAAACTACAGCTTTTGGAGCCTGTGGCGGTGTGGGACGGGGATGCAGTAGTGGTGTCCGGAGAGTGGATCATTAGAAAGGTGATGCAGTGAGTCAAACCTTCGACATGGATGCAGAAGGTGTACAGACAAGCTAGGCAAGAGAAAGCATCACTCGCTGCAATCATGAAGCTGTTACAAGCCCAAAGTGTACAACTACAGGCACAGAATAATGACAGAGAGAACTCAGAGAACATTTACAGGTCCAAAAGGAAGAACAGAAAGAGCTTAGGAATGAAATCAAGGAACAGTTATTACAAGTACAAAGCGAACAGCTAGAGGCATATACAGGAGAAATAGAGGGAGTCACAACTGCGGATGCAAGGGCAGCAAGATGCTTTCATGGGGGATATGAAGGAAGAACAACAACAGTTGAAGGAGGAAGTATATGGTGAGCTACAGCAGCAAAAGTGTGAGGTAAGCAATAATGTGACGGAGTGCAGACAGCATGTAGACCACCAGTTCAAGCATGTATATGACCAGTTCAAGCATGTAGATGACCGGTTGATGCATCTTGACAATCATTTAAAGGTAATTAGTGAGAGAATAGAGGTTGTAGAGAAATCTTGCACTGCTGAGCCTGAGATTAGTGTACAGGGAGCATATAAAGAAATGGACAGTGTATGGTGAATCTTGAATCCCAAGCATCTAAAGATAGCATTACAGGGTTGAATCATCAGAATGTAGGAGTCTTGAGTTCTGGGCTTAATTATGACACCCCAGTTTTTACGTCCCAAATCAGTGAAGTCCATGGCTATAATGGGGGTCCAATGAAAAAGAAACCTCAGGAATTTGATGGTAGAATATCATGGGAAGCTTACCATGCGCAGTTTGAGTTCCTTGCTGATCAAAATGGTTGGGATGATAGGCAGAGGGCAGTGCAGCTTGTTACTAGCCTCAAGGGTGCCGCAGTGGAGGTTAGTGGAAGAGAAAAACAGTTATCAGTCCCTAGTAGAATTGCTGGAGCGCAGATGTTGGTCCATGTACCAGACCGAGGTTTACGGGGCAAGATTCTAGACCCATGTACGGGCTCAAGGCGAATCTCTCCAGCATCTTGCTGATGACGTGGAGAGTATGGCACACAAGGACTACCCTGGAGCAGCACCAATCCTGTTGGCTATTCTCCTGAGGGACCAGTTCATTGATGCTCTTGATAGTTAAGAGTTAAAAGTGCAAGTGAAGCAGACACAACCAAGAAGCATGCAAGAAGCACTAGCAAGGGCTCTGAAATTTGAGTCCTATGACAGGTTCAGTACGTCCACTTTTCAGGCAGGTGGTAGTGCAGGATTCAAGGCAAGAAAGGGGTAGTGGGTACGTGCAGTAAAAAAAAAAAAAAAAAAGAATAAGAATAAGAAGGATGTTGCTGGTACTGTGAAAAGCCAGGATATCGGAAAGTGGACTGCTACAAGTGGAAGAGAGAGCAGGAGAAGTACAGAGGAGGTTGCTGGTTCTGCAAGAAGCCGGGACACAAGAGGGTGGATTGTTACAAATAGAAGGAGGAAGAATGGAACAGTACAAGGAAAACCCACGAGTGCAACAAACGGGTGTTGGACATGTGGTGTGGTGGGACAGTTCAGCTATGATTGTTCAAATGAGAACGACGGTAAGAAGAAGGCTGCAGAAGATGAAAAGGATGAGGGTAAGTTAGTAAAGACTGGTGACAAGAGGCAACAACCAGCCAATTTTTCCCAAGAAGCCCCACCACTGAGAAAATACGAGAGAACCTTGACTGATACTGTGTGAGAAGATGAATGAACAGGCAGCAAGCTGTGTAGTAGGCATGGGAATCTTAGCAACAAATGCTGTCGTACTGTAGTGACAGGGCCAGTGTCAGATAATGAAGACCTGAGCAGGATGCAGATGGAGGATGCAGATTTGCAACCAGTGCTAGAGTGGCTGCAGTGGAGTACAGTGCGACCATCTTGGGACTAGGTTTCTTGGTTCTGCTCTGCGACCAAGAGCTACCGGAGTCAGTGGTACTTTCTTCATTTGAACAACGGACTACTGGAGCATCAGTGGGAGACACCCAATGGCTTCAGCAAATAATGGCAACTGGTCGATCTAAAGAATATGAGGGCTGAGATCTTGAATGATTCTCATAACCAGATCACTAGTGGGCACCTGGGGATGAAGAAAACTAAGTCGGCTGTGACAGAGGCTCTACTGGACTGGAATACAGCAGGATGTTGAAGAGTGGTGTCAGGCCTGTGATGTATGTCGTACCAAGACGGGACCCAAGAAACGTGGTTGCACCTGTCTTCAGCTCAGGTGGGTGCACTGATGGAAAGAGATGCGATGGACATTACTGGACCTCTGCCACTCATTGAAAGAGGAAACCGGTATATATATGTGTCACCATGTACTACTTCACAAAGTGGCCAGAAGCCTATGCCATCCCTGATCAAGAGGCTGTGACTGTTGCTCAGGTGTTCTCTGAGTGCTTTCTAGCTATATTATGCATTTATTAGCTTGGCACTATTTCATTTGACATGCATCGGTTTCTAATTATTAAAATGTACATACAATTATCTTGCCTTTATATTAACCACCCCGTATGTTATTACATCCACGTCAAAATCGCAGTCACAGCCTAAAGGAAACCAGACCCCAACACCAACCTCCTGAGGCACCCCAGTGTCTTCTCAATATCACTGGCTGATTATGGGTCGCTAGCCACTTGTTAACCCCCAGTACACTCCACATCGTCTAACTGAGCTTTGTAATCCACACCTCGCCAAAATATCTGTACCAGTAAAACGCCTTTGTTGGGAGGTAGGGGCGAGGCCATTTAAATCCGAAAGCATTGGAACGTTGCCTTACATCCTGAAGATGCCTAGAGTATAATGATGGCTATCTGCTTAATTAACTCAGTTGTTTATATATATATATATATATATATATATATACATATAACATCCAGAGTCGGGTAGCTGTAGCAGAGACGTAGACCTCACACCCATATTCAAGTTTAGAAAGAATAATGGATTTTTTCAAGAGGAGGAGGGCCTGATGGTCAGCACCCCAGGAGGTATGTGTCAAAAGCCTCAGCAGACTCAAGACCTTAATACAAGCTGCCTTAACTCAACAAATGTGGGGAAGCCAGGTCATTCGTCTATCAGATATAAGACCCAAAAACCGAGTCTCTTCCACATTGGGGCCCCACTGTAGGGGGTCAACTTGACGTGGTGGTGGGGCTTGAAGCATGGTTGGCAGTGCCACCTACTTGGGAGGCATGCCTACCTTTGTAGGATTCGGCATTTGTCGGCCTTGTGGACCAAGCACCCCCTACATCACCGGTAGAGGAGGTCTACTGGTGATGTCAGTCCCTGCCCATTTGCCATCTAGGCCGGGACTGTTGCCTCCCCACGTGTTTGCTGTGCGTGGCGTCCCGTAATGCTGGGAGACGGGAGTCCTGGAGGTTGAGCGATGCTGCATGGTGCGCCCTGCAGCTAGCAATACACCTCTTTGGTCCCTTATTCTGGCTAGACGGGTGGCCTGGTTGGGCCCAACCAGGTCAATCGGCTGGTCACTGGCTAGCCATCCAGGCTAGTCACCTAGTGACTTTAGGGTCAAGCGGGCACTGGGGGACCTGGTGGCTCCTATCGTCCTGGAGTCACCCTTGTCAGGATCCCTTGGTGGTTACCTGCGTATACTTTCCCACTACCTCTGGGGTCACCAGTGGTGTTTTCCCTGGCATATGGCCTCCCCTTGCTGGGCTCCATGGTGGGTGGAGGGGTGGGGGAATGAAGGTAGTTATTATTATAAATATGGCTTCATATAAAATTTCTGCAGCTGACGACCCTGGTTCCTTCCCTGACCATCCTTCACAGTCTCCCTCCTGTGTGCCACCTGTGCCTCTGGCTGGTGAGGCCCATATTGCCACCCTGGAACCATACCTGCCTGGTTCCAGTGGTTTGCGGTCAGTGACCACTACAAAGAAGAGCCGGCAACAGACAACAACATATTGTGGATATGCACGTGAGGTCCTGCCGGGTGATTTTTAGAGAGGGTTGATTTCCCAAGGTACTACACCATTCGTACTTTGGATGGTCAGCCTATTGGGAATCTGGACATTTTTGCTGTTCATCGGTGCATTATGTCAATCTGTGGGAGAGAGCCGAAGATTTCACCTCAGGGGGATGGTAGCCTCCTAGTGGAGGTTACATCCCCTGAAGAGGGTTCCCAGCTGGCTGCCCAGTGTAAGGACCTGGATGCGCTGTTCACTTGTGTTCCTCATGCCTTTTTCAATCATAGTCGAGGTGTTGTTTTCTCCAAAGACTTACTGGTTACAGTGAAGAGAAGCTGCTTGAAGAACTCCAGGTCCACAGGGTTGTTAAAGTGGAGAGGTTTCGGAAGAAGGCTGATGGTGTTCTTACCCCAACTCCATCCTTGTTGCTGACGTTTGACTGTACTGTTCTCCCTTCATCCATCAAGGTGGCTTGGTTGTCCCTTAGAGTCAAACCCTTTGTACCAAATCCACGACGCTGCTACCACTGTCAGATGTACGGGCATGTTGGGAGACTCTGTCGTCGTTTGCAACAGGGCCTCCCAGTGGTGTGTGTCAGTTGTGGAGAATCCACTCATGCAGGACAGGACTGTCCTGGACCTGTTTGTTGTTTGCACTATGGCGAGGCACATCCTGCTTCATATAAAGACTGTGCCCGGTTTTGCTTGGAGAAGGAGATCCTCCTCATCCGTAATCGTGATAAAATAAGCTTTTCTGAGGCCAGGAGTAGAGCCATGTCATCTGTTTTCCGTAATGGAGTGTCTTATGCATCAGTTTTGTCCGGTCATAGCCGTTGTCGTCGTCCTGTCCAGCAGCAGACTCGAGTTCCTCCTGTTGTTTCAGCTCCTATGCCTTCATCTGTTGATTCCATGCCAGTGCAACAATCTCCCGCACTTGAGACGGTTGCCGCTACAGTTCAAGACTTGACCTCTACATCTATGGTATCCCCTGGTAGTCACGGTGCACATTCTTCATTCGCTAAACGTCATCGTGGTTCCTCAGAGTCTTTGAGTCTTGAAGATCCTCCAAGCAAGACGTCGGTCGTGGAGTCCACATCCTCTGTAGTTAGTCCATCTGTGCAAAAGCCCTCGGACCCTGCTTCTGGGTCTTCGGGGGCTTCTGGGGTATCAGGTCAGTCTGGCACCTCTTCCTCCGGGGTATCGGATGTTCCTTCTCCGGTTACCTCGGAGGATCCTGTCCTGCCCCCTCCACGTTTGGAGGCCAGGACCCCAACCCCTCCTGCTCGACCTCTTGGTTCACTGGGGGCCCCAGGCAGGGTTCGGAGTAGCACTTCCTCTCCTGCTGGGCAGCGATGGGTGTCTGTGAAGTCTCCCAACACTTCGCAGACCCCAGGCCCTCGTTCTAGCCATGCTGCTGCCCGTGACAAGCCCCTTCATGGGCGTATCTGCATTCCCAAGAAGATTGTCTCCCAGGGTCGCTCAGTGGTTTCCACTAAGTGAATCATTCTTTTGTGTATATAGTTCCTCCATTTTAATATTTTTAGTATTTTTTTAATGGTTTTCTGTTTGTCCCTCTCCCCTGCCCCTTTTTATTTCAATAGTTTTAATGGCTAATATTATTCAATGGAACTGCCGTGGTTTACGAGCCAACTGGGAGGAACTCCGTTGGCTTCTGGCTGAGTATTCACCTGTGTGTGTTTGCCTACAAGAGACAATGGTTGGTGATGCTGCGCCTCCCAGTCCATCTGGTTACCAGGTTTTTTATTCAGATCCTCTTCCTGGACAGGGTCATGGTGGGGGTGTGGCTCTTCTAGTATGCAGTGACATACCTTTCACTGCTGTGAGTCTTAACACTCCATTGCAGGCTGTTGCTCTACAGATTTTCCTTCCCCGCTGTTATACTGTGCGCTCATTGTACCTCCCTCCTAGTGCCACTATTGAGAGGGTTGATCTTGAAAATCTTATTTGTGCACTTCCCTCACCCTATTTCTTGCTGGCCAAAATGAACAGTCATCATCCCCTGTGGGGTGGCTCCACAGCTGATGCTAGAGGTACTATGTTAGCCTCCATTGTGGAGGATGTGGATCTGTACATTTTAAATTCTGGGGAAGTTACTTACTTCAATAGTCAAACGGGTATTTTTACTGCTATTGATTTGTCTCTGTGCTCTGCAGGGGTAGCCCTGAATTTTACATGGGCTGTGTTACCGGACTTACATGGCAGTGACCACTTCCCTATTTTATTAAGATTGACACAGAGTGAGCCTCGGCGTTGTCTTCCCCGCTGGCACTTGGATAGGGCAGTCTGGACGGTTTTTGAGGAGCTGTGTTCCCCGAGCCGATGTGTGGAGGATTTTGTCAGCACTGATGCTGCTGTTGAGTATTTCACAGACTTACTACACTCGGCAGCACTGCAGAGTATTCCGAGAACAGCTGGTCACTTTCCTTGCCGTCTAGTTCCCTGATGGACCGATGAGTGTGCTTCTGCTGTTCGGGCTAAACGTGCTGCTTTCTCCCGACTTCGTCATTACCGAGGTGACCCTGGTTACTTAGCAGCATATAGGAGGGCCCGAGCTCATGCCCGGCGGGCTATGAAGGAGGCTAGTAGGAAGTCTTGGGCGTCATTTGTTTCTTCAATTTCTTCACAGACTCCTCTCACGAAAGTGTGGAAACGGGTGAGGAAGATTTCATGGAAATTTCCCGTACCTTCTCCTCCTGTTTTATCTCATGCAGGTGTGGTGGTGGCTCATTCTTCATCTGTTGCTGAGATATTTGCAGCTCATTTTGCTAATGTCTCTAGGAAGGACACCTCATCTCCGTCGGCACGCTGCTGACGGCACCTGGAATCTTTGGGCATTAGTTTTCCATCTACTGCGGAGGAGTCATATAATGTTGCTTTTTCTGCTTCTGAACTTCAGACGGCATTGTCGCAGTGTCGTGACTCGTCTCCAGGCTTGGATGATGTCCCATATGCCTTCTTACACCACTTGCCTGATGCAGCCCTTCATTTTCTGTTGTCACTGTATAACAGAATTTGGTGCACTGGTGGGTTTCCGGCCTCATGGAGTGTTGCTGTGGTTCTCCCCATCCCTAAGCCGGGTAAGGATCACTTGCAGGCCACTAATTATCGCCCTATCTCGCTGACATCTTGCCTTTGTAAGGTCCTCGAAAAAATGGTGAATAGTCAGCTCATGTGGTACTTAGAGAAGGGTGGTTACTTGTCTCCAGTCCAGTGTGGGTTTCGGAAGATGCGGTTGACCACAGATGCTCTCCTTTCTTTAGAATCTTCCATCTGCCAGGCTTTTGCAACTAACCAGCATTATATCACAGTGTTCTTTGATTTGGAGAACGCATACGACACTTTCTGGAGTCATGGTATATTACAATCTCTTTATGAGTTTGGTCTCCGTGGGCGACTCCCCACTTTTATCCGGGAGTTTTTATCTAATCGTTTTATTCGGGTCCGAGTCGGGAGTGGGCTGTCTACTGCACGTCCCCTTGAGGATGGTGTGCCACAAGGGAGCATACTAAGTGTTACCCTTTTCGCAGTGGCAATTAACAGCGTTATTTCTGTGCTCCCTGATGGTGTTCGTGGCTCTCTTTATGTTGACGATTTATCAATCTCTGTCACTGCCTCATGGATGTCAATGGCAGAAAGGAGGATGCAGATGGCTCTCAACCATGTCTCTAGATGGGCTGATGACCGAGGTTTTCGATTTTCCTTCAAGAAGACTGTTGCCATGCATTTTTGCCGCATTTGTGGAGTCCACCCTGACCCAAACTTTTTTTTAGACGGGTGTCGTATATCGTGTTTAAAGGAAACCCGGTTTTTAGGGCTGATTTTTGACAGCCGGTTGACTTGGGTCCCTCACTTGAGGTACGTAAAAGCTGAGTGTCTCAGAGCATTGGGTCTCTTGAAAGTTTTAGCGCACACATACTGGGGAGCTGATCGCAAGACCCTCCTCCTCTTGCATCAGTCTCTGATTTTATCCAAACTTCATTATGGATGTGAAGTTTATTCCTCTGCCTCATAAGCCCGGCTTCATATTTTAGATTCCATACATCATGCTGGTGTTCGTCTCGCCACTGGGGCATTCCGATCTTCCCCGATTTTGAGTTTGTTAGCTGATGCTGGTGTCCTTCCTCTCGACTTGCTCTGCTCTTCCCTTTTGATGTGATGTTGGTATCGCTTATCTCGTCTCCCAGACTCTGTGCCCTTTGTCAAGGTCTCTCAAGATTCTCGGTCACCTATTTTTGCCACTCGGCCATCCTTTCCAAAGCCCTTTGGTTTCAGGGTGCAGTCAGTTATGTCTAGCTTCTCTGTTCCTTCTGTGCCAATCACTCCCCACCGTGTCCCGAGGGTGGGCTACTGGCTTCTCCCTAGGGTGACATTTTGTCATTTCTTCTCATCCACTAAGGCCTCCCTTCCTTCTCAGGTTTTATTTTCTCTGTTTTTAGAGCATGCCTCTTCTCATGGGGACTCCATACCAGTTTATACTGATGGATCTAAGTCTGATGCGGGTGTGGGCTTTGGTGTGGTGTTTCCCACCTTCTGTCGAGGTGGGAGCCTCCCTGTGACTGCTTCTGTTTTTACGGCTGAGCTGACTGCTATTTTATTTGCCCTTCAGATTCTCTTCACTCTCCTCCACACTGCTTTTATTGATTTTAGTGACTCACGAAGTGCTCTTTCTGCAATGGAGTCTTTTAATCCCTCTCAGCCTTTGGTTTTATCCATTTTAGAGTGGCTTTTCCTTTTAGGGCGTCGTGGACGTCATGTAGATTTCTGTTGGGTTCCAGCTCATGTAGGAGTGGCAGGGAATGAACGAGCTGATCAGCTGGCCAAGGCGGCAGCGGCTCGTCCCCCTCTTGCACAGTCCCCTCTGTATCGTCTGCCTGCTGCAGATATGCGCTCCTTTATTGCCTTCAGAGTTTGGTGCTGTTGGCAGGAGCATTGGGATGCTGTAGGTGCTAATGAGTTGTGCTCGATTTGCCAGAAGGTGGGCTCATTCAGTTACCAGGGCTTCCCTTGTCAATGGGAGACTGCTTTGTGCCACCTCCGCATTGGCCACACCCGTTTCTCTCACGGTTTTTTAATGGAGAGGGCTCCTCCTCCATTCTGTGATGACTGTCTGGTTCCCTTGACTGTTCAGCACCTGTTGGTGGAGTGCCCTAGTCTTGAGGATTTGCGTCGTCGGTTCCTCTCTGACCACCAAACGGATGGTGGTGTGTATCATCTTTCCTCCGTGCTTGGGGAGGATGCCTGTGTCTTGGGAGGGGCAACCCTCTCCTTTATGAAGGAGGCAGGACTTCTTAAGGATATTTAGAATTTCTCCTTTTTGATTGTGTGGCTTATCCTCTGTTTTTTGTTTTTGGTTTTTACTTCTTTGTTATACGGCAGCATATGACCCTGGCAGTTGCGCCGCCATGATTATTATGCAAAAAAAAAAAAAAAAAATCCACATTGGGGATTCTGTGACCACAGATATACAGACCAGGGTCTGGGTGAACCCCATAAAGACGACCAAAATGCTTAGACACAGTCTTTGTAGTAGAAAAAACGGAGACCAAGAGAGTCAGCCCACTGTGAAATTCTATTAAGTGCAAGCTGGATATCCATCATGACCAGAGACATTCGAGGTGCAGTGTCAGAAATCGAAAGGTTATCGACATATAGTAAGGGTATACCCGGGGATGCTATCCGGCTGGATATCCCGGTCGGTTACTAGAGTTATCTGGCATTTAACCAGATTTTTTTCTTATCCGGCTGGATAAGCTGGATCATAGTGAAAGATAATACAAGGTTCAATCAGGACTGGCTCGTTTATTAAATTTCACTTTTTCTCATGCAAGAATACTGTAAGAAAAGAATAGCCTTTCAAATAAAACATTATGTAATGCTGGTACTTGTTCTATTTAGGCAGAGTTCAGATATCTTGACAACCAAAGATGAGAATCACAGCTATAATACACAGGTCTGTTGGGTATTACACACACACACACACACACACACACACACACACACACACACACACACACACACACACACACACACGTGTAAGCATACAAATGCGCTATTACATACATTCGCTTTTTAATAAGACACATTTAACACAGTTACATCCCAGATAAACACAAACCTGTTATGCTGAACCATGGTTTATTTGCTTTAGCCAGTTGCCTCCCAATGACATAACTCACGTCAATAGTGTTTTGGGGTTTAAGTAAACCAAGATTGCTTTGAAATGTTAAGATATTATTGAGAAACATTTATTATTGATTCATCTTGTGCTTGTAAGAGTCAGAGATTCACTTTCTTCTTGAGAGTTGATACTGGAGTTTTTCGGTCCAAGTCGCATTGCCTACTAAGTAATTTGGGCAAATAAAGTGGAAGTCTACACTCTTTTAACCCGCTGCGTGCCAGTACCATTTTAAAATGGTCTGACATAATTCCACAGCCAGTGCCAGTGACGTTTTTAAATGGTTTAAAATAAAAAAATTCACTGTGACTGCATTTTTCAAGATTCACAGGTAAAAATTGGCAGGCATGTAAGGTAACTGTTCCTCTACCATCACCCAAGCTGTCAAGGTCATGCACTCACTCGCTCCCCCCCTCACGCTCTCTCTGCCTCACTCTGCCTGTGTGCCTCACCCAGTGCTATACATCGTGAAGGCATTTGTAAATATTTTTACATAAGGGTAAGTTGTAAATATTTTCTTGTAAGTGTAAGGACTATATAGTGAAGTCAGGTTATAAATACCTTCTTGTAAGTGCCAGGACTGTACATAATGAAATCAGGTTGTACCTATCTTCAAGTAAGTGCAAGATAATGCATTCACAGTGAGAAAGACATGCAAATTGTGATAGATGCTGAAGTAATAAGTCGTCAGAAAAGTGTACTGAACATTGTTATACCTTCCCAGCATAAACATCTGAGTATACCTTACATAGAAAACGGCTTTCTCTCATGTACCTGGTGAGCGTGAGAGAGCGGGTATACTTGTATACGAGTATGCAGGACTCAATAAAACCCATTTCCGAGTTTCGGTGAGCATTTTAATGGTGAAATTCGTTGTTTTCACATCAAAATCTATCATTTTAGCCAATAAAAAATGGTCAAAAAATTATCGGCACGGAGGCGACCCATAGGGCTACAAAGAGCTGGCACGCAGTGGGTTAAAGCAAGGTGTTCGTGATATGTGGCTACGAGCTTTTTGTCGACAGCTGTTTTTGAAAATGTTTTCGATTACTTTGGGTAGCACGCTACTGTGTCACTGGTGACTGAAGAGTATCAAGTTGTATAGTTATAACATTGTTAGAATGACATGATATTCTTAGAGAGAAAGTGAGTAACAGTTCCAATTTTCCAGTTGATAAGATTGTCCTAACAGCTCTCTTTTGGAGTTTCATCAGAGGTTCAAAATGTGTAGAAAATAAAAAAAACTGCTTTATTTTATCAGCGTTTGCATTTTACAAATTCTTCTGATTCCACAGTTGCTTAAATATGTGTATTTCTTAAACGTAAACAAAGTTCTAAGTATGTACTATAATGATTGTTCCATTAGAATATTTAGATAATTTCACTGTTTAGTCTTGAATTTTAAAAAATCATAATTGAAAAGGACTTAAATAAATTCATCCCTAGATCATTCTGTGAACACAATAAAACTATGAAAACCATTGACAACTGTGAGGGATGAAAAGTAGCATTTCACCTTGTTTCGGTGGCATTCATGATAGCTTTTCATCAGGTACAGTACATTGCTATATTTTGAATACATTCTTTCAGAAAACACTGGTGATGCAGGTGTTGGCTGGTACTTCTATGAAAGTTGATGCAACATTGGAAATTTTTCCACTTCCTTCTTGTACTTCATGGGGCATTTTTTTCGTGCCAAATTAGGAAGCTGTGGATATCAGTCAACTTCTTCAGCCGATTTAACCAAGGACACATCGTTCTCCATAGGTGACTTTCCTTTAACCCTCTTCTCCGTTGTACTTTCAGATCCACTTGGAATTTCTTTAAAGCAGGTCATAAAGGCATCCTCCTCGTCACTTGATTAAACTGCAGGATTTCCTGAATATTCTACACCAGAGGTTCTTACCCAGGGAGGCGCACCCCTTAGGGGGCGTGAGTAAATTCCAGGGGGGGCACGAGCCCGGAGGAAACAGTAGGAATTTCTCTAATTATATTTGTTATTCTTTTAACATGAGCATGGCTAATCTCGAGATGATTATGAAGCATACACAAAACACGCTTGGACAGCTTTATGGACTACGAGAAGTAGTAGTAACATTCTAGATTTGCAGCAGAAGGAAGATCTCCATGACAAGTTCCCGTCTGAAGGCATTCTGCTATCTCTAGCCTACCTGGTGGACATCTTTGAAGCACTGAATGCAATCAACCTTACTTTACAAGGGAAAAACATCAACATCATCATGCACCATGACACCATTCCAGCCTTCATGATCAAGCTCGACCTCTGGAAATGTTAAACTCAGGATGGAAATACAGCCAGTTTTATTAACTTGAATTCTGCTCTCATTCACAATAATTTTGATTATGAGAAAAAAAAATCACTCATCTACTGACTTGAATGCAGAATTCATCAGATATTTCCCAGTTATAGATGAGAAGAATGAAGCTGGAAATTCATCAGGAACCCATTTCAATGTGAAGTAGCTGATGTTTTGGATGAAGTGCAGGACGATTTTCTTGAGAAGTACAGGAGGATTTTCTTGAATTTAAGTTCAACTCCTCTGCTGAGGAAGACTTCAAAGAACTGGATCTTGAGATGTTCTGGGTCGAGTACCTTCCTGTTTACCCTCTGATCTTATATCTAGCTCTTTGAATTCTGAGAATGTTTGGATCCTCGTATCTTAATGAAGCTGCATTTTCCATGCCCGTTGCTGTCAAGACCAAGTACAGACACCGGCTGAACATTGAAGAGGACTTACGTTGTGCACCCTCTGGCATTCGACCACACATTCAATATCTGGTAGCTAGGAAGCAGCGTCAAGTATCTCATTAAATTGATAAGAAAGTAGCCTCATTAAATATGCTGGGTATATTGTTTGCACAGAATTCATGCTCAGTAACAAACTAAAAACACCCTTTTTTTTTTTTTAAGTTTTTGCTTAAAATCTGGGAGGGAATTTTATCAATTTGGTTGAAGATGCGAGGGTTGCGTGGAGGGAAGGACCAACTACTAGAGAGGGCGTGGTAGCAAAAAGGTTAAGAACCATTGTTCTACACTGTCAAAAGCCTTTTATCCTTCGTCTGTTCTGTCCACATGTAGAACTTGTTTCATGTATTTCATTACTTCCTCTGAAAGCCATGCCTTCCCTTGTCCCCTGTCACTCGAACTCAGAAGTTGTACCTTGAAACGAAGATCCTTTGCTGCTATTGAGATTTACACTCGATTTTTTTTTATGCTAATATCGTGTTAAGAGAAAAACCGTTCATGACATACTGATAGCAGTTCCTGTTTTGGCCCCATGACCCTTGTCATCAGTTCTGGAAACATTTCCAAAGTGCACATATTGGGAATAAATGTTGATAAAGAGCATGCTGGCTAATTCTGAGCTCATATCTACACTGAGCCTAAAGAAAAGTCTGAAGATAGTAAGAAGAAGATCAATAATTTGCCATTCATTTGAAGAGAAATTTGGAACTTCAGTGTGATTAGCCAAATATAACTGAATGGTCCTCTTCAATTGCAGTAACCGACTCAGTAATAAGTAGGCATGTTCCACTGTGTTGGAACGTCTTGAACTAGTGGCAGTGGTGCCGATCCTTACACTGTCTGAATAGCAACGAACTATGTGCATGCTAAAGCTGAATGGTTAAAGTGCGTGGTCTGCCTACGGCTTTTAGCAAGTATGTCTTTCACAGGCTTTTGAGATGAGATGGCATAATTAATCACGAACTGCAGAAGGAGGATTGACGAATGCTTGAACTTAATTTCAGCTAAGGCACTACCAAACGCCATGTTTGATGCTCCATCCCTCACTAAAACGTATCTCCGTGAAGCATCTAGATCCAGCTATCCCACATGTTCTTGAATTTGTCTGCAATACTAAGTCCAGTGTGGGAGACTGAGAAATGGGAAGCATGAAGTACTGCAGCCCTCTGTTGGAAGTCGGGTGTTATCCAGTATAAATATGTATGGGAAGATAGACATGTCCTTATGTCCGAGGCTGAGACTTACAGATTCAGCATTTACAATTTCAGGTGTTGCCTTTGGTCTTAGTTCTTTATAAAGTTTGGGAAGGGCATTCTCAGCAAAGTATCATCGGGGGAGTATCCTGTACTCTGGTTGCAAATGAGCCATTAGCTCAATTAAGCCATCGTCCTCTGTCATAGTGAATGGCTAATTGTCCAGCATCTTCATAATCATTAATTATGAACTTCCTTAGCTGGTGCATCATTGATGTCCCACAACTTCTTCCATTCAAATGTTCCTTGTAACGATAACTGCCTTTGAACTTGGGCCATCTTCCTTTCTTTCACTTGAGTAAACCTGGACACTGACAAGCTCTCTTATGTTCAGGGGTTTACCTCTGAGGTGTTTTTAGGGCTTGGCTCTGCTTGCACATTTTGTCTCTTCCTGGGCCATCACCATGTAGATAATAGGCAGGTCTATATATGCAAGATAGCTTAGTACACATGGTTTTGACAGGCTACAGAAGCATAAAGGTTTGGTAATGTAGGTAATTAACCTCATAGTATATCCGCAAAACACTTTTCATTTATTATCCTGTATTGGGCAGGATATCAGATCGGATTCCCCCCCTCCCCATATCCAGACGAATAACAAAATTTACTGTCTGGTGCACCCCTCATAGTGAGCCACGTACACCATCTAGGTTCAACACCAATGAAGTCCAAAGGCCAGAAAAGAAAAGGCCTTAGTGGTAGTGCAATAGGGAGAGAACTCGAGGTGACATTATCGCCAATTGTGGTTGGAGAAAGTGTGACTCTTCCTCTCAGAAGCAACCGCCAAAGTGAGTATCAATAGTTATGTTTCGTGTGAGGAGGGTGGAGGACACAAGTCCAGCACTGTGCACCCATCGTTTCCCCCTGTACGTTCATTTGCAATTTCCGATGATGGGAATGGTTCAGAGGGTATTGACGATCCTGGAGAGGGGGATATTGGCACGGATGAGGAGATGGAAGAGGAGGTAAGGAGAAAGGGAGGAGGTGGAGGAAGGAGGGAAGGGGCAGGAGGAAATGAGGTGCATCGAGCCTCGCACCACCCCTGTATATTTACTTGAATAATGGAAGCAGAAAGTTTGTTTCATGATCAAATCAGTACCTTAATTTTTATTGAAAGTTTTCATGTGTTTATGTTTGTTATGATGAAAAAGTACAAATCACAGGAAAAAAAAATGATTAAAGAGGAAAATGTAGTGGAGTGGAGAAAGAGAGGAGGGAGGGAGGAGGAAACGCGGTGCCTCGCGCCACCGCTCTGTCTAATTACATGCATAATGGAAGCAGAAAGTTTGTTTCATGATGAAATCAGTGCCTTATTTTTTATTGAAAGTAGTCGTGTGTGTACAGTATATTTATTATGATGAAAGAGTCTAAATCACAGGAATAAAAAATCTGTCATAGTGGAAAATAGTGTTTTCGATTATGGACTACGTGTATAACTATTTTCTTCACAACATTTTTTGTAGGTTTTATGTAGTAATAGTAGTAGCAGTTGTAGTTGTAGTGGTACTATTTGTATTAGTAGTGATAGTAGTTGTAGTAGTGGTAGTTGTTGTATATAGTAGTAGTTGTAGTTGTGGTAGTTGTAGTAGTAGTAGTAGTTGTTGTAGTGGTAGTTGTAGTTGTAGTAATGGTAATAATAATAGTATCTGTAGTAGTTGTAATACCCAGACTTCTATTCGCATAGCAGTGCCAGAATGGAATGACAGTGCAGTCCAGACATACATCTGTGTGTGTGTGTGTGTGTGTGTGTGTGTGTGTGTGTGTGTGTGTGTGTCTCTGTTTGTAAGACGGTGTGGTAGTGAGGCAAGCAGGCCGCCTGCCTGAAGGTCGTTGTTATGGTTACCGACCTCCCAGTAGCAAGTACGGGCGATTATGGGAAATTTTTCATCTAAATAGTGTTTGTGGTGGATTTTCGTCTTCTGGAAGTGTTATCGAAGTGTTACCAATGTGGAGGGCTAGTCTAAACCTTAGTTGTGTCATCGAACCTCCACCTCGCATACGGACACTGGCAAAAAACAACAATTGCCCCCTTTCCCCACTCACTCGCTCTCTCTTCACACACTTCACGGACCATGTGATGCAATCAGCTTGAAGTCGAAGGATTGGTGGGTATTAAGACACTTTGTTTTTTTATTCTCGGTTAAGTATTAACTGAGATATGAAGGTTTAAAAATGAATGATTTTCACGATTTTATCATATGCCCAGCTGTGGGAAGGGTTTCCGGGAATATGTGCCGGACGAGATGGGTTAAATAATGACAGCAAAGACGAATGGGACTTATCAGGAGGTGGGGTGAAATGACAGGAGGAATATCTTCACAGACAAGACAGGGATCATGGCATTGAGATAAAGCTGCCTGAAGTTAAGAATGAGAAAACAAGACATTATAAGACTCTCCACCAGATGGGACAAAACTGAGACTACAAGACTCTGCATCCTTCTGTGACACACTGGCAAAATGAGCAACTCTGCTACAGTAAAATGATCAGCCAAAGTCCCACTTGCTGCAGAGAAAACAGGATGGGAAGGAATGGCAAATTTTCCTGAAATTTTCCCCACCCAGTTTCACACCTGAATGAGGGAAGTCCTAGAACTGATGGAGGAAACATAACCCTCCCAGAATAAATGTTTGACCTCATTTAAATCCCAGCACACATGAACTTACACCCTATTAAACGCCATCAAATACTGAGGATCTCAACGGTGGCAAAGAAGCTGAGAGAAGGTGACTTGTTTGGCTGTCGCTGCAGAACTGCACTCACGGGGCCACCAGCGAACTGGACATTTAGAAAACTGACTTTCTTCCTTGGAATAGAAAACTGAGGCGCCAAATGAACACACCAAAGACACCGCTTCATTAACACATATAAAATAATTTACAGAAGGGTCACTGGAACTTTATTTCATAAAAAGTTGCCACCCTGCCCTATCCAGGTGCCTGTGAGGATGACGAGGTTGAGGTCCTCAAACAGTAGCAGTTAAAAGTTATGGGAAACAGTCATTGCCATACAGGTCTGACAACACACCCCAATGAAAATCAAATATAGCATCAGCTGAGCACAGGGATAAATCAACAGCAGTAAAAGTCTCAATCTGGCTGTGCAAATACTTCACTTCATTGGAATTGTCATTGGCATGACAAGAGACAGGTTAACATGTTGTCAACAGTACATAAGAGTGTGTTTAAGGAAACAGGAAAGATAGACTACAGGACCGGGGAACCCTTGTTCAAGCCCGATGCTGTCAACGATTATAATATCAACACGCAGCTTGTTGATAAGTCGCACATGCAGATTGGTGAGGTTGATTGATTCGTAAGTCCTGCTGGTGGTACAAGAAGGCGTTTTTACACCTTCTTGATATTGCAGTCCTGAACAGTTTCATGCTGTTCAAGAAGATTGTCAAGAAAACTCTCTGTCTATGAAAGTTTGAGAGAGAGCTCGCACACAGACTTCTTGAAGAGTATTCAACTGCACAAGTGCCAGGAGCGAGGTGGGGGACGCAGGCAATGCCTACAGCTGACACGCTAAGCTGTGCCGAATATTTTTGGTGTCACAGGCTGGTAGAGATTTTATCATGCGTACAGGCGGTGCCATGTCTGCAACACCACCAAATGCTGTCCCCCAGCATGAAAAGAGACAGCCTACCAATGTGTAGAGTGCAAGATCCCCCTATGCCCTAAATGTTTTAGCAAGTACAGCTCCGAGCGTTAGTACTGAGCAGGTGTGTGAGAAATTGTAAATAGTAAACAGATATGCACAAGGGAACTGATTGTGAGCAAGGAAGGGGGCACAGCTTATGACAGAATAGATAGGCAAGGTATGTGGAAGGTATTAAGAATATATGGAGTGGAGGGGAAATTGTTGAGTGCTGTGAAGAGTATGTACGAGGGAGCTAGGGCTACGGTGCGAGTGGATGATGAGCTGAGTGAATTCTTTGACCTCAATGTGGGACTGAAACAGAGGTGTGTGATGTCTCCATGGCTGTTTATTATATATATGGATGGAGTTGTAAAGGAGATGCAAGGTAGGGCAGTGGATGTGGGGCTGGCCCTAATGAATGAGGGTGAGATTTGGAAGCTTCCGGTGTTGCTGTTTGCTGATGATACAGTATTGTTGAGTGAAGATGAATGGGAGTTGCAAGGTTTGGTGAATGAATTTGGGACAGTGTGTAGGAGGAGGAAGCTGAAAGTTAATGTAAACAAAAGTAAAGTTATGGTGTTTGAGAGGAATGAAGTCATAGAATGTGCAGTGAGGTTGGATGGTGAGGATATGGAGAATGTGAGTGCATTCAAGTACTTGGGTAGTGTGATGAGTAAGGATGGAACTTTGGGGGATGAAGTAAGTGAAAGGGTACAGCAGAGAAGAAAGGTTGTTGGTACACTGAAAGCAGTGATGAGAAATAGGGAGGTGAGTATGGAAGTTAAGAAGTCACTGCATGATGGTATTGTGATCCCTACCCTGACGTATGGAAGCGAGGCGTGGACCTTGCAAGAGGGGAACAAGTCAAGAGTGAGAGCAGTGGAAATGAGTTACTTGAGAGGAGCATGTGGAGTGACGCTGAGGGACAGGTTGACAAATGAAGAAGTGAAGGAACGTTGTGGGGTAGATGTGGATGTGGTTGAAAAGATTAGGAGAAATACACTGAGGTGGTTTGGACATGTGGAGAGAATGGAGAATGAAAGACTGACTAAGAGGGTGTATGTAGGTGAGGTGGAGGGAGGGAGAGGGAGGGGTAGACCGAGGAAGAGGTGGAGGGATGGAGTTGAGAGGTATATGAGGGAGGGGGGGGTGAGTTGGGGGGAGGGTAGTCAAATGGTGGGTGACAGAGTGACTTGGAGGCGTTTTGTCTGCGGCCACCCTTTGTGGGATTAGGGCGTCGGGCTATAGATAGATAGATAGATAGATAGACAATGATAAGCTTCTATGTGAAGTGTTGGGAAAGAATTACGGAAACAGGAGCTATTAAGAGGGCATTCATGCACCGACAGCGATAAAGCAGTCTTCCCTTTCCCAGTGCTGTATAGGAAAAATCACTCTAGTGCACTTGTGTCAACACAATCCTAACTAGGGAAACACCACCACCACCATAACCACTACTGATGCTTGTAGGTAGCCAAAATACTGTACATGATACTTTGTACCAATAATCTGCAGGCAGTATGACTACCATTGTTCCATCACTTGTGCTTTTGATGAAATGTTGCATGTTCTCTCTGGATGCCCTGTAATCATGAATGCATTAGCTTAAATGTGTCGTCATTTTATATATATATATCTATATATATATATATATATATATATATATATATATATATATATATATATATATATATATATATATATATATATAGTACTGGCCTCAGTACTAACAAGGCATATGGCCCTGATGGGGTCCCTCCTGTTGTTCTCAAGAACTGTTCTTCTGTGCTTACACCCTCCCTAAGCAAACTCTTTCGCCTTTGTCTGTCAACTTGTACCTTTCCTTCTTGCTGGAAGTTTGCTCTCATTCAGCCAGTCCCAAAGAAGGGTGACCACTCCCAACCCTCCAACCATTGTCCAATTGCTTTAACGTCCTGTATTTCAAAAGTTTTCAAGTCAATTCTCAATAGAAAAATTTTAAGGCATCTTTCCTATCACAACCTTTTTTCTGATCGTCAGTACGGGTTCCGTCAGGGACGCTTTACTGGCGATCTTCTCACCTACCTTTCAGACTCCTGGTCATCCTCCTTTCGGGACTTTGGTGAAAGCTTTGCCATTGCACTTGACATCTCAAAGGCTTGCGATCGAGTCTGGCATAAATCTATAATTTCCAAACTGCCCTCCTAGGGTTTCTATCCATCTATCTGTGCCTTCATCGCTAGCTTCCTTTCTGGTCGTTCTATAGCCGCTGTTGTAGACGGCCATCGTTCTTCTCCTAGATCTATCAACAGTGGTGTTCCTCAGGGCTCTGTCCTATCACCAACTCTCTTCCTTTTATTCATCAATGACCTTCTAAGCTGTACATCTAACCCTATCCACTCATACGCTGATGACTCCTGCACCCTTCACCTTTCCATTCGATTCCCGCAACGCCCATCTCAACAGTTACTTCAACAAACAAGGGATGAGGCTATGGCACACCTAATGTCTGACTTGGCTCGTATCTCTGACTGGGGTAAAAATAATATGGTTGCTTTTAATGCATCTAAGACTCAGTTCTTACACCTATCAACCCGACAAAATCTTCCACAGGTATACCCATTAATGTTTAATAATATTCAGCATAATCCTGCACCATCCTTGAACATGCTTAAGGTTTCATTTACTCGGGACTTATCTTGGAAAGATCATATTACATCTCTTGTAAAATCTGCTTCCAAGAGATTGGGTGTGCTAAGCCGACTCCGCTCTTTCTTTACCCCTGCACAATTGTTGACTCTATACAGGGGTTTTATCCACCCCTGTGTGGAGTACAACTCTCATGTGTGGGGAGGCTCCCCACATACAGCTCTTCTCAATACGGTGGAGTCAAAGGCTTTTTGTCTCATTAGCTCTCCTCCTCTTACTGACTCCCTTCAACCTCTGTCTCTTCGCTGCACTGTTGCATCTTTATCTCTTTTCTATCGCTACTTTAATGGTCACTGCTCCTCTGAACTGTCTGCTTGCATTCCTCCACCTCTACGACGGCCGTGTAGCACCCGTCTGGCAGCAAACTCTCATCCCTTTTCTGTCCAACTCTCTAATGCAAGAGTTAACCGTTACTCTCAGTCTTTCATTTATGCAACATGTCAGCTCTGGAACTGTCTCCCTCTCTCTGTATTTCCTGCTGCCTATGATCTCCAGTCTTTCAAACGCAGTGTGTCCAGGCATCTCAAAATGATCGGATCTTGAATTTGTCTCTCTATTGTATTTTGTTCTTCTCTTGGAGGGAACTGTTATTGTGGGCTCATGGCCTTTGGTTCCTTCTTCCTCGCATAGAAGATATATATATATATATATATATATATATATATATATATATATATATATATATATATATATATTTTGTGCTGTGGCACAAAAGAAGAAAGCATACAATGAATGGATGAGAAATAGGGGCGTGGAAGAAGTTGAGAGGCGGAAGAGAGAGTTATATGTAGAAAGAAAGAGAGAGGTGAAAAGATTAGTAAGAGAGAGTAAGAAGAGAGTGGATGAGGAATTTGGAAGGAATTTGAGTGTAAAGTGGAGGGACTGTAAGAAAATGTTCTGGAAAGAGGTGAAAAGAGTAAGACAGGGTGGATGTGAAGTTAGCAGGGGAGTGAAAGATAAAAATGGTAGATTACTAGTGGAGAAGGGAGAAAAAGTGAGCAGATGGAGAGAACACTTTAAGGAATTGTTGAACGTGGAGGATGGAAGTAATGCGAGTATAAGTGGCTGGGGAATGGCTGGAAGAAGGAGGGAGGTGAGAAGACAGGAAGAAATCAGTAGGATAGAAGTTGTGGAAGCAATGAAGAAAGTTAAATCAGGGAAAGCCCCAGGAATTGATGGAGTGTGTGGTGAAATGCTGAAGCATGGGGGAGAGATAGTAGTAGAATGGATGTGGAAGATGTGCAGATTGGCCTGGGAGGAAGGTAGAGTCCCGGAGGATTGGAAGTCAGGTATAATTATTCCCTTGTACAAAGGAAAACGGGAAAAAGAAGTGTGTGGTAATCATAGGGGCATTTGTCTTCTTAGTATAATAGGAAAAGTATATGGTAGGATACTTATTGACAGAGTTAGAGAAAGAACAGAGAAATTAGTTGGAGAAGAACAGGGAGGCTTTAGGAAGGGAAGAGGTTGTGTAGATCAGATATTCATTCTCAGATCTTTAGTGGAAAAGTTTCTAGAGAAGGGAAAGAAGTTGTATGTGGCTTTCATGGATTTGGAGAAAGCATATGACAGGTTGGATAGACTAGGATTGTGGAAAGTGTTAAGAATATATGGAATAGATGGGAAGTTGCTGAATGCTGTGAAGAGTATGTACGATGGTGCGAAGGCTGCAGTGCGTGTGGATGGTGAACTAAGTGAATTTTTCTCTTTGAAAGTTGGGTTGAAACAGGGATGTGTCATGTCTCCATGGTTGTTCAATCTGTACATGCATGGGGTAATAAAAGAGGTACAAGGTAGGGTAGTGGATGTTGGAGTGGCCCTGGTGAGAGAGGATAGTGTTTGGAAACTCCCTGTACTGTTGTTTGCAGATGATACCGTGTTGTTGAGTGAAGACGAAGGAGAGCTGCAAGGCTTGGTAGATGAGTTTGAGAGAGTGTGTAAGAAACGGAATCTAAAGGTGAATGTAGGGAAGAGTAAAGTGATGGTCTTTGAGAGAGGTGAAGTCAGTGAATGTACAGCGAGGTTGGATGGTGAGGAATTGGAAAATGTGAGTACGTTTAAGTACCTGGGTAGTGTGATGAGTAAGGATGGAGGTTCGGAGGGTGAAGTGCTTGAAAGGGTACAGCAGGGAAGAAAGGTTGTTGGTTCTTTGAAAGCAGTGATAAGAAACAGGGAAGTGAGCATGGAAGTGAAAAAGTTACTACATGACAGTATTGTGATACCAACTCTAACGTACGGAAGTGAAGCTTGGACGTTGTTGGAAGGACACAAGTCAAGAGTGAGAGCCGTGGAAATGAGTTATTTAAGAGGAGCCTGTGGAGTCACATGGAGAGACAGGCTGACGAATGAGGATATAAAGGAGCGTTGTGGTGTTGATGTGGATGTGATAGGAAGCGTTATGAGGAACACACTGAGGTGGTTTGGCCATGTGGAGAGAATGGAGGGTCAGAGACTGACGAAGAGAGTGTATGTGAGTGAGGTGGAGGGGGAAAGAGGGAGGGGGAGGCCGAGGATGAGATGGAGAGATGGGGTATAGAGGTATATGAGACAGGGGGGTGTGAGTTGGGAGCAAGGGAGTGAAATGGCGGGGGACAGGCGACTTGGAGGCGATTTGTTTGTGGCCACCCCAAACGGGATTGAGGCGTCTGGCAATATATATATATATATATTCTGTCCATTTCTCCTTTCTCTGAAATCTCGATTCTTGGAGATTTCAATGTTCACCACCACCTTTGGCTCTCCTCTCCTTTCACGGATCCACCTGGTGAACAAGCCTACATCTTTTCTATCCTTAATGACCTAGAGCAGCTTGTACAGCACCCTACCCGTATCCCTGACCGCCTTGGAGAGAGCTCCAACATACTTGACCTGTTCCTCACAACTAATCCTTCTGCTTACTCTATTAATCTTTTCTCTCCATTGGGCTCCTCCGATCACAACCTTATTACCTTAACCTGTCCTATCACTCCAATACGGCCTGTGGACCCTCCAGGGAAACGTCATCTGTGGCATTTTGGAGCCGCGGACTGGGAGACCCTCAGGCAGTACTTCTTTGATTTTCCCTGGAATGATTATTGCTTCCATGGCCGGGAGCCATCTGAGTGTGCCTTGCGCATTACGGAGGTTATTATCTAGGGCATGGAAGCATACATTCCTTTCTCATATCCTTTGACTAACGCAAGAAAGCCTTGCTTTAATCAAGCTTGTTCTAATGCTGTCCGCAGCAAGGAGAGGGCCTACAAAAGGTACCGGAGCCAACCCATCCCTGAATCACATCATCTTTACATTTCTGCCCAGAATCGTGCTAAGCCTGTTCTTCGCTCTACTAAAAATAATTTCATCCATACTAAATGCTCTCAACTCTCCAACTCGAATTCTTCCCGCTACTTCTGGCACCTTGCCAAAAATCTTTCTAACAACTTTACCTCATCATCATTCCCTCCTCTTTTCTACTCTGATAGTTCTATAGCTATTTCTTCTACTGATAAAGCGGATCTCTTCGCACAGACTTTCTCCTCTAATTCCACTTTGGACGATTCCAGTGCTGTTCCTCCATCACTTCCCCCCTCTGACTTCCTCATGGCTGATATTAAAATTTCTTCAGCTGATGTATTTTCTGCCATCACTGGCCTCAGTACTAACAAGGCATATGGGCCTGATGGGGTCCCTCCTGTTGTTCTCAAGAACTGATCTTCTGTGCTTACACCCTCCCTAAGCAAACTCTTTCGCCTTTGTCTGTCAACTTGTACCTTTCCTTCTTGCTGGAAGTTTGCTCTCATTCAGCCAGTCCCAAAGAAGGGTGACCACTCCCAACCTTCCAACTATCGTCCAATTGCTTTAACGTCCTGTATTTCAAAAGTTTTCGAGTCAATTCTTAATAGAAAAATTTTAAGGCATCTTTCCTATCACAACCTTCTTTCCGATCGTCAGTATGGGTTCCATCAGGGACGCTCCACTGGCGATCTTCTCACCTACCTTTCAGACTCCTGGTCATCCTCCTTTCGGGACTTTGGCGAAAGCTTTGCCATTGCACTTGACATCTCAAAGGCTTTCGATCGAGTCTGGCATAAGTCTTTAATTTCCAAACTGTCCTCCTAGGTTTTCTATCCTTCTATCTGTGCCTTCATCGCTAGCTTCCTTTCTGGTCGTTCTATAGCCGCTGTTGTAGACGGCCATCGTTCTTCTCCTAGATCTATCAACAGTGGTGTTCCTCAGGGCTCTGTCCTATCACAAACTATCTTCCTTTTATTCATCAATGATCTTCTAAGCTGTACATCTAACCCTATCCACTCATACGCTGATGACTCCACCCTTCACCTTTCCATTTGGTTCCCGCAATGCCCATCTCAACAGTTACTTCAACAAACAAGGGATGAGGCTATGGCACACCTATTGTCTGACTTGGCACGTATCTCTGACTGGGGTAAAAATAATATGGTTGTTTTTAATGCATCTAAGACTCAGTTCTTACACCTATCAACCCAACAAAATCTTCCACAGGTATACCCACTAATGTTTAATAATATTTAGCTTAATCCTGCATCATCCTTGAACATGCTTGGGGTTTCATTTACTCGGGACTTATCTTGGAAAGATCATATTACATCTCTTGTAAAATCTGCTTCCAAGAGATTGGGTGTGCTAAGCCGACTCCACTCTTTTTTTACCCCTGCACAATTGTTGACTCTATACAGGGGTTTTATCCGCCCCTGTGTGGAGTACAACTCTCATGTGTGGGGAGGCTCCCCACATACAGCTCTTCTCAATAGGGTGGAGTCAAAGGCTTTTCGTCTCATTAACTTTCCTCCTCTTACTGACTCCCTTCAACCTTTGTCTTTTCGTTGCACTGTTGCATCTTTATCTCTTTTCTATCGCTACTTTAATGGTCACTGCTCCTCTGAACTGTCTGCTTGCATTCCTCCACCTCTACGACGGGTGCGTAGCACCCGTCTGGCAGCAAACTCTCATCCCTTTTCTGTCCAACTCTCTTATGCAAGAGTTAACCGTTACTCCCACTCTTTCATTTATGCAACAGGTCAGCTCTGGAACTGTCTCCCTCTGTCTGTATTTCCTGCTGCCTATGATCTCCAGTCTTTCAAATGCAGTGTGTCCAGGCATCTCAAAATGATCGGATCTTGAATTTGACTCTTTATTGTATTTCGTTTTTCTCTTGGAGGGAACTGTTACTGCGGGCTCATGGCCTTTGATTCCTTCTTCCTCGCATAAAATATATATATATTGTTACATAGCCTATGATTTCATCATCCTTTGTATAATTTTAACGCACAGTATGCTGCATGTTTGATCACAGGCGTGTTCTGCCTTAGTCCCCCCCTTCTACCGTTATAATAGAGTAAATCGTCCTTTCTGTTGTTCAGAGCAGGATTTTCAGCTCTTTGTCCCCATGGCTTCATTTGCGCGTCCTTCTTACAAGTCGTATCAAGCTCTGCTGGCCCCTATATAATGAGCTCAGTCTCTGCATCATTGCCACTTAGATCTGCTCCTCATTTTGTTCACATCTCTGTCCTCCCCTGTACAGTTATTATTGAGTGCTCTGGAAGTCTCCAACCATCTAGCAGCTGTGTAAATTGAGTATAACTGTTGTTGCATTTTTTCCTTGTACTGTATAGTATAAGGTGTTGATTTGTAGGCCTAGTGAGTTTTTTTTTGTAATTTATGTAGGATTCATTTTGTCAGCCAGTTTTAATATTATTTTGTATCTGCAATAATTTATCTTGCGTTAACTGAGCATTACCCAGTGTATTTTCATTTTATCAGGGCTGACTTAGATAAATTTACTCATGCTAATTTCGTGTTAATAGAGGCTATTGCAGTTAACCATACATTTAACCTGTTTTTTGTCATTACATTATCCTTATGAGTCCTGAATGTTTTGTTGTTAGTTTGAGCATTAAACTTTAACTTGTAATTTTACCTAACACTTTGTCTGAGGAGTATGTGTGGAGTGACGCGTATGGATCGGGTGCGAAATGATGAAGTGCGAAGGAGAACTGGAGTTGTTCGGGAGATGGCTGGTAGAGTTGAGCAGAGGGTGTTGCAATGGTTTGGGCATATGGAGAGAATGGATAATGAGCGATTGGTGAAAAAGATAACTAGATCTGATGTGAGAGGTGTAAGGCTGAGAGGAAGACCACGAATAGGATGGATGGACAGTGTGAAGAGAGCGCTGGATGCGAGAGGGATGTCTGTTGAGCAAGGAAGAGTGGCTGTGCGTGACAGAAATAAATGGAGAGAAATTGTGAATGAATAAGTGATGACGCAGCCCTGAGGGGATATTCTCCCGCATTGGTCTGATCAGCTAGTCAGGTCAGGTGCGGGTAAGGGGATGGGTCTGTTATGATGTGGCAGGGGTAAACCAGTTCTGCTGTCGGGCCCTGCTGCGGATGTCACTGATTGCATTGCCCAGTTGACCCTTGTGCGGTGTGGTGCGGTGAGGATCTGTCCGTTCTCCCCTTTGGGGCTAAGATGCGAATGAATGTGTTTGAATGGATGAGTAAATGGAGAGTGAGTCGTCCTGTCTCGGCTACCTCCCTTTCCTTGGGGGAAGCAGCCTAGGTATATAGATAGATAGATAGACTTTGTTTTGAACCTGGAACTTTACGGGACAGTAGTGATTCTTAGTTTTCTCACTTAAAGTGTACATTATCTTTCTCTGTTCCGTAACATAAATTTGGCGACCTCGCCAGGATATTCATGATATTATCATAAGGATATTGCTTGATATTTTGTGACTGTGATTTATTCATGATGTCTACTATTACTACACTTGATGAAGCCAAAGATTTTTTGTCAAATGTGCAAACAGTGTTGGATGTAAAGAACAGAACAAAGAATGAATTTAAGCTTGTTGCTCAACAATTGGGAATTGCTGTTCGCTCTCATCATTCTAAAGATCAAATTGTTGACATGATTAATGAAAGCTTGTTTAATGTAACTCCTCCAAATGAGCAGACGCAGATTGAATTAGCTAAGTTACAGCTAGCCCTGCAGGAGGCTCAGGCTAAGGAGGCGGAGTCTCGTGTTAAGGAGGCTGAATTTCAAGCACGTGCTAAGGAGGCTGAGTCTCAGGCTCGTATTCAGGAGGCTGAATTTCAGGCAAATGCTAAGGAGGCGGAGTCTCAGGCTCGTATTCAGGAGGCACAGATACAGGCACAAATTGAACTTGCCAGGATTCAGGCAGACCATGAGTATCGCATGAAACAAGGTGGAACTGGATCATCTAGCTCTGATGATTTTGATGTGGCTAAAAATGTTAAACTTGTCCCTCCTTTTAATGAATCTGATTTAACCAAGTATTTTCAGTTGTTTGAGAGGGTAGCTACAGGTTTTAATTGGCCAAAAAAGTATTGGCCAGTACTCCTTCAAACTGTTCTCACCGGTAAAGCTCAAGTAACTTATGCATCTTAGCCTCAGGATCAATCTGATAATTATGATGTCATTAAGAGCTTGATTCTTAAGGCCTATGAGCTTGTTCCTGAAGCCTATAGAGTAAAATTTAGGACAACTTACAAGCAAGATAAGCAATCCCATGTTGAGTATGCAAAAATCAAAGAAGATCTGTTAGAGCAGTGGTTAAATTCTAAGAATGTAGATTCCGATTTTGGTAAATTTAAGCAGATGATTTTGCTGGAGGACTTCAAGAGGTGTATTTATAAAGATGTAAGCCTATATCTTGATGAGAGAAGAATAGATAATTTGTCTGATGCTGTAGTTTTAGCTGATGAATATGTCCTCACTCACAAGAGATATTCTAGAGAAAAAAGGAAAGCTGAGAGTAAGTACGTTGCCTCTACTCAGAGTACAGGTAACAGGAAAGAGAATAAAGATGATGTTTCTCAGGAAGTAAATACCAGCTCCACCTCTAGATTTCAGAAAAGTAAATGTACTTATTGTAGTAAGCTTGGTCATACTACGGAGAAATGTTTCAGGAGACAGCGTGATGTGAACAAAAAAGAGTCTTTAAATATTCAGTCAATTGGTCTAGTGTCCACTCTTGAGAGTTCCCAGAATTCTTTAACTGAGTTAACTGAACCTGCTTTGAGGGGTAACTTAAATTCTCATGATGGAGCTCCTCTTTTGAGCAGTAACGTGGGTGACACTCTCAAGAGTTCATGTGCTAATTTCCTGTCTGATGGTTTTGTCAGTCCTCTGGACAGTAATGACAGGAAATCAGTTAAAATATATCGTGATACAGGTGCTTGCCAATCCCTTATGCTGACCAGTGTTCTAGGCTCTAATGTTAATTCCTCTAATGAAACTGTAATCTTACAAGGTGTAGGGAATAATTACTTCTCTGTCCCTCTGTGCAGAGTGAATTTAGAGTCTGGTTTTGTTAATGGTTCCGTTATGGTTGGGTTGGTTGAGACACTCCCAGTGTCAAGTGTAACTTTCTTACTTGGAAATGATATTGGTGGAAGTCAAGTGTGTCCAGCTCCTCAGTTGTCTGGTGAGCCAGTGGCTGCGGCCCAGGATTGTGGTGTCCCTGATGTGTTCCCTGCATGTGCTGTCACTAGGGCTAAGTCTAAAGTTACTGGTGATTTAGAGGATAATGATGATGATGATGTTATCCTAGCTGACACTTTTCTTGCTAATTTGGACCACTCACCAGATGAGGCAGTACCCCATAGTGTTGATAATTTGTCTCGTCAGGAGTTGGTTGAGTTGCAGGTTGCTGACCCTGAGTTGAAAGGTCTAGCTAACTCTGCTTGCAGTGAGGAAGAGTCAGCTGGTGCTTCTACTTGTTATTATATAAAGTCAGGAGTACTTATGAGGAAGTGGAGACCCCCAACAGCATCAGCCGACTGTGAATGGGAGGTTGTACATTAAGTTGTCATCCCTCGTGTTTGTAGGCAGGATATCATTAGAGTGGCTCATGATTCCAGTTTGGCAGGACACCTTGGAGTGAGGAAGACTGTGGCACGCATTTTGAAACACTTCTACTGGCCAGGTATCTTCAGGGATGTTTCCTGGTATTGTAAGTCTTGTCACACCTGTCAAGTTGTGGGGAAGTGTAATCAGACCGAAAAGGTTGCACCTCTAGCTCCCATTCCTCCTTTTGAGGCGCCTTTCACGCGTGTGTTGGTGGATATTGTGGGCCCTCTTCCTAAGACTTCTTCAGGATTTTCTTATGTGTTGACCCTGATTGATATGGCTACTCGTTATCCTGAAGCCATTCCACTTAGAAATATCTCAGCAAAGAACGTGGTTAAGGAAATGCTAGGGTTCTTCACAAAGTTTGGTCTGCCCAAGGAGGTACAGTCAGACCGAGGAAGTAATTTCATGTCAATTGTTTTCAAGCAGTCTCTGAAAGAGTTGGGCATCACCCAGATCACGTCTTCAGCTTACCATCCCCAGACTCAAGGAGCGTTGGAGAGATATCATCAAACACTCAAATCGATGCTCAAGAAATACTGTTTGGAACATCAGAAAGACTGGGATAAAGGTCTTCCATTTGTTGTGTTTGCTGCAAGAGAATCTCCAAATGAATCACTGGGCTTCTCACCTTTTGAACTACTGTTTGGCCATGAAGTAAGAGGACCCCTTAAGCTAATCAAGGAATGCTGGCTGTCGGAGGAAGATGACGTCAACCTGCTGGAGTATGTGATGAAGTTCAAAGAACGGCTGTCCACTGCTTTACAGCTGGCGAGAGAGAATTTAGGAGCTGCTCAGGAGAAAATGAAGACTTGGTATGATAAGAAGTCCAGGTTACGCCACTTTCAGCCAGGAGATTAGGTTTTGATTCTGCTACCGGTTCATGGGCAACCTCTTCAAGCCAAGTTTAGTGGTCCTTATTTCGTGGAGAAGAAACTCAGTGATGTCAACTATGTCATCGCCACACCAGATCGTAGAAAGAACAAGCAACTTTGTCACATCAACATGCTAAAGTTATATCACAGGCGGGACGAAAATAATCCAGTCTGCACTGTAGCTGTTCCACCCAAGTCTGCAAGTGAAGCTCTCCCATGCAGTATGAGCCTGAGTGATAGTTTGGGGAAGAATCCTGATATCATGAATGATCTCCAGAGTAAGCTTTGTCATCTACCTCCCGAGGAAAGGCAGGAGTTTTCGGCATTACTGCAGGAGTACCCGCAAGTGTTCCGTGCCACTCCAGGAAGAACCACTGTGTTGATGCATGATGTCGATGTTGGAGACGCAAAGCCAATTAAATTGCCTCCTTACCGTGTGAACCCAGTGAAATTTCCTCTCATCCAGAAGGAGCTTGGCTACCTGTTGGACCACAAGATGATTGAGCCATGTCAGAGCGAGTGGAGTTCTCCTGTCACTCTAGTCCCTAAGCCAGGTGGGTCACAGCAGCTTTGCATTGACTACAGACATGTTAATCAGATAACTAAAACAGACACTTACCCTCTCCCTCGTGTGGAAGATTGCATAGACAAGATCGGAAAGGCTAGGTACATAAGTAAGTTTGATTTGTTAAAGGGATACTGGCAAGTACCTACGACTGAACGTGCTAGGGAGATCTCATGTTTTGAACACCCTGTATCTTATTGCAGTAAGAAGTTCACTCCACCTCAAAAGAACTACTCAACTATTGAGAAAGAGCTTTTGGCCTTGATTTTGGGTTTACAGCAATTTTCATTTTATTTGTGTTCTGGTTTTGACCCCATAGTCATTTATACCGATCATAACCCACTGAAATTCCTTAGTAAGTTTAAAGATAAAAATCAGAGATTGACAAGATGGAGTCTACTTCTTCAGGAGTATTCATTAGACATACAACATGTCAAGGGGAAAGAAAAGGTTATTGCAGATTGCTTATCTAGACTTTAGACAGATTGTTTTAGAGTAATAAGAAATTTCCTTTGTAAATTTCTTTTTCTTTGTGGGGAGGTGTTACATAGCCTATGATTTCATCACCCTTTGTGTAATTTTAACGCACAGTATGCTGCATGTTTGATCACGAGCGTGTTCTGCCTCAGTCCCCCCCTTCTACCGTTATAATAGAGTAAATCGTCCTTTCTGTTGTTCAGAGCAGGATTTTCAGCTCTTTGTCCCCATGGCTTCATTTGCGCGTCCTTCTTACAAGTCGTATCAAGCTCTGCTGGCCCCTATATAATGAGCTCAGTCTCTGCATCATTGCCACTTAGATCTGCTCCTCATTTTGTTCACATCTCTGTCCTCCCCTGTACAGTTATTATTGAGTGCTCCGGAAGTCTCCAACCATCTAGCAGCTGTGTAAATTGAGTATAACTGTTGTTGCATTTTTTCCTTGTACTGTATAGTATAAGGTGTTGATTTGTAGGCCTAGTGAGTTTTTTTTTGTAATTTATGTAGGATTCATTTTGTCAGCCAGTTTTAATATTATTTTGTATCTGCAATAATTTATCTTGCGTTAACTGAGCATTACCCAGTGTATTTTCATTTTATCAGGGCTGACTTAGATAAATTTACTCATGCTAATTTCGTGTTAATAGAGGCTATTGCAGTTAACCATACATTTAACCTGTTTTTTGTCATTACATTATCCTTATGAGTCCTGAATGTTTTGTTGTTAGTTTGAGCATTAAACTTTAACTTGTAATTTTACCTAACTCTTTGTTTTGAACCTGGAACTTTACGGGACAGTAGTGATTCTTAGTTTTCTCACTTAAAGTGTACATTATCTTTCTCTGTTCCGTAACAATATATATATATATATATATATATATATATATATATATATATATATATATATATATATATATATATATATATATATATATATATATATATATATATATATATATATATATATATATATATATATTATTCACTTATGACATGCAATGTTTACAGAGGCTGCACATGTAAAACATTAGCTCCTGCCTAATTTGCAAGAGACTGACTAAGAACCAGATGGAATGACAAGGTGAAGGAGCACGTGGGAAGAGGTTGCTGTTGAGTGGGGACATGAAAGTTTGGAAGTCTTCATGGGTATCTCATACACAGTATGACACAAGGCAAAAAACAGCTAGATAAATATAGGTGGAAATAAGAATATAAAATGAAAGGAACTGCAGTAAGTAAGTAGTGCAGACATACTGTCAGAAAGTCCATAAAATATATAAATTAGCTGTCTCTTGGAAAGAATGTTACCACAAGATGAATGTGGTAGCCTTATAAGGCAAATGATATAAACACTTTATTCAACAGAGCTACAGGACAAAATACTATGCAAGTTACTTACTTCTTCTAGTGTTTTAACATTAAAGCCAAGTGAAATCAGCACATCGAAAGGGCTATCAACATGAGCTGAATCTGAGTCTTCAGAAGTTGGAGAGAGCTGTTTACTGCCATCTACCTTTTCTTCTACTCTCTGCAGCTGCTCCTTTATGTCTCTAAGCATAAGCAGCATGTCAGGCAAATTATAATTCAGAAGTAATAAGTAGGCCTACAGCAACCGAATATAGCTAAAACAAGGCAGAGATGGAATCTTATGTATACAGAGAATACAGTACTTTTACTTACAAAAAAGAACCCCTCACACACACACACACACACACACACACACCGCTCGCTGGTGCAGTGGTAACGCTCTCGCTTGCCAACTGGTGGACGGGAGTTCGCGCCTCGCTCAGGTTGAGAAAAGTTTCACTGACGAAGTGGATGGTTACTGTCCCCCTTGAGCAAGGGGACGGGTGTGTACGTGTGTGAAGGTCACAGCCTTGCCCTTAGATCGGACTATATGAGCTCTCAGCTCCCTTCCGGGAGGGTAAAAGCTGACGATCACGACCATCAAGTGATCCTGACCGACCCGGTGAATTACACATACACACACACACACACACACACGCACGCACACACACACACACACAGTCAGGCCACCCTCTTTAACAAAACACTCCATTTAGAAAGGTCCCCCAAATCTCAGACTTACCCTAGCTACCCAAATGACCTTTTCTCATCACAGATACAACATCCCAGCAAACAATATCAGGTTGCAGCAACGTTACCACAACGTTGTGTTTATGTTGTCACAACGTTATGGAACTACGTTATGACAATGTAATCTTGTATGGTTTTCTTAAAGTTGTCACAGCGTTGCAGAATAATTTCTTTTGCAACTTTCAGGCAACATTGCCACAACTTTATGTAACCATGCAGCCACCTTTATAAAACTTACCAAACCAAAACATATTTGTGTATCTGTGAAAAGGAGTAAGCAAAGACAGTTCTTTCAACATTACATTCCTATTTTACAGAAATTTCTCAAAAACACGACTGGTAATGAGTACAATCAAAGTTTGTACAGTCTTGTCACGTCTTAATAATGGTGGGATGAAGAGGTTAAGAGAGCAGTGGAGAAAAAGAGGAAGATGTGGCTAGAGTGGTTACGGGACAGGGGTTCAAATGTAATAAAGAACTGAATATATTGAGAGCAAGAAGCACGTAAAGAGACTAGTGAAGAGGAAAAAGGAGGCCAGTGATGATCTATGAAGGGAAATGAATGCAAATTACTCAGAAAATACGAAGTTATTCTGGAAAGAGGTGCGGAAATAAAGAATTAAACACTGAAAGAGTTGTGAAGGTGTGAAGAATGCAAGTAATTATTATTAGCCCATGGGGATGAAATAAAGACCAGATGGGAAGAATATTTTGAAATCCTGATGAATGGGAAGACAGATAACAGAGCCACTGTAAACATAATTGGCTTGGAGGGTATGCAGAGAAGGAATGCAGTGCCAGGAAACGTGTCACTCGCACAGGTGAAGAGTGCTGTGAAGTTGCTGAAAAATGGGAAAGCAGCTGGGGATGATGAGGTGTATGCAGAGATGATTAACTCTCGTGGAAAGAGTGGAATGAAAAGCTTGTTGGAGATACGTAAGAAGGCATGGATGAGTGAAACTGTGGCAGCAGAGTGAAAAGGGGCTGTGATTGTACCCCTTTACAAAAATAAAGGTGAGCGAAGTGAGTGCAAGAATTAACGTGGCATAAGTTTACTGAGAAAGTAAGAGAGATATCAGAAGTCCTAGTGAGTGATGAACAGGGTGGCTTTAACGGTGGCTAAGGATGTGTGGATCAAATATTTGCAGTGAGACAGATAGTGGAGAAGGATTGTGAGTAGGACTATGAGGTGTTTATGGTAATCATAGATCTGGAAAAAGCATACGACAAAGTAGACAGAGAAGGATTGTGGGAGGTTTTGTGTGTGTACGATGTAGATGGTGAGCTGCGAGGTGCTATCAAGAGTTTTTATGACGGTAGTGAAGCAAGTATAAGGGTTAATGGGCATCTAAGTGAATGGTTCACGATCGGTGCGGGCGTGTGACAAGGTTGTGTGATGTCTCCATGGTTGTTCAATATATACAGTATATGAATGGGGTGATGAGAGAATTAAAAACATGAGTAATGGAGAGGGAGATGGCGTTGGTAATGAATGGTGATGGATGAGATATCTCATATTTGTTGTATGCTGATGATGCAGTACTACTTGAAATACCGGACAAGAACTTGGTAGACTAGTGCAGAGTTTTGCTGATGCCTGTGAGCATCTTGCCTTAAGCGTAAATGTAGAAACGAGTAAAGTGATGGTTACTGAGAGAGAAGGTGACTCCCTGTGTGATTTTACAGTGAATGGAGAGAGACTGGAATTGATGAGAGGGTTCAGATACCTGGGTACAATGACAGAAAAGAGAGGAAAATGTGCAAAAGAAGTGGGAAGTAGAGTGACACAAGGAAGGAAAATAGCTGGTGCAATGAAGGCCTTGATAAGAAACAGAGGCTTGAGTGTTGCAGCTGCACAAGGCTTACATGAAAATGTGTTAGTGCCAGTTTTAACATACGGATGTGGGACTATGATGTGGCATGAAAATGAAAAGTCAAGAGTGAGAGCTGTGGAGATGGGATTGCTAAGTATCTGGAGTAAACAGAGTGGATAGGATACGAAATAACGTGATTCGTGAAAGATGTGCAGCGAGGAAGTCGGTGGACACCAGAATCGAAGAGAGTGTACTGAGATGATATGGTCATATGGAGAGAATGTATAACAAGAGAGTGGTGAAAATAGGTATATCTGAACAAATCTGAAGGAGGGAGGAGGCGAGGTAGGTCAAAGAGAAGGTGGAGGGATATGGTGGTTGAGTGTGTGAGGAAGTGAGGTTTGGATGTCGGTGAGGCTAGGGGACTGGCTGCCAAGAGATCAAGCTGCTGGATGAATATTGTGAGAAGAAGCGGATGATCAGGGATTTGGCACCCTTTTTTAACGTGACAAAGTCCTGACTGACCCTGTCAGATACGTTTATGTGAAGCTACAAAATGTGGTAAATGTTTTTGGCGTATCAAACAGAGCCAAGATTCCGGGGGCTTCAATGGTGAGCAATGGAAGTGTGGCCCATAGTTTGGGCAAAATTGGGCTGTCTGGACACTGCTACTCATCTGCCTTAGGGTGGGGAAGGAGTTCCGGATGAGTAATGATAATAATAATACTGTAATAATAATAATAATAATAATAATAATAATAATAATAATAACAACAACAACAATAACAACAACAACATCAACAACAACAACAACAACAACAACAACAATAATAATAATAATAATAATAATAATCAGTTTAGCATTTACAAACAGTGGCACATTAAACATCGAACAAGTATTTATAAGTACCTGCCATGCCTGAAACCAGCCAAGTATAACCCAATAAGGACTCTGCGGTATATTTCCACTGGGGGTCCTTTTTGGATCAGGATTAACTTGGGGCAAGGGGGAGCAGTTAGTGTTATTCTCGAGGTAATCTTAACTTAAATCAAAATAATTTGCAAGCACATTTTTTTTGTTCATGCTGTCCCCTTTTGTTGATAAGGGCTATGGTGTTGTCCCTGGGTAGAACACTTAGGTTGAGCGGTTGCCCTTCCTGATGTCTACCAATGACCCTTGGGTTGACTCGAACCTCCGACCCTTCAGCCAGAGTGGAGCGCTTTATCCCACTGAGCCATGGTTGCTGCAAAATATAATAAATAAGAAATATTAGTTTGTTGGTAACATACGTAAAACTAACACCGACTTTGAAGAGTCTAGTATAATAATAATAAGACATACATACATACATACATACATACAAGGAGAGCAGAAAGGTTGCAGGAGGATGGAAAAGGCAAAATATAGGCAAGAAGTGGAGAGCGATTGGATAAAATATGATCTGGAGCAGATGGGATAGGAGGAAGGTGTGTGCAAGATATTCACAGGCTGTTGCATAGGACGTTGTGCCTCTCATGTCAAGAGACTCTCTAACTAGCAGGGCTTTAGGTTCAAAGTGTAGGTGAGCTATGGGGGTGGTTTTGGTGCAGCCAGTGGCAATTCGCAAGGCAGTGTTTTGTATGGTTTGTAAGGTGTTGTAGTGAGTGCTGGAGAGGATGGGAGTCCATGTCAGAGAGGCACAGGATATTTCAGTATTGATCTGGATGCATCCCACAGGATGGACCTGTCCAGAGTGTGTTTAAAAGACAAGCAAAACAATAACATGGCCTACATTAATACATATAACACATTTTGAATTGGCAATTTCCAGATTGTTTTTCTAAGACAATATATGGACCTTTCGCATATGTACAAGAAGTACAATGATATGAAACAGAGCCTTTACTTATTTATTACAATACACTCTATTGCCGTATATGACATAGAAGTACTTCCATATTCCACGTAACTCTCTACATTGTTGAATATGATATAGCATTTACTAATTCCAAACCTCAAGTAGCACTAAGAATTGGTCTTCTAATTACAGAATGTGTTACAGTCCAAAGACAACAGATAATAGAAGAAAACAACATGTAACTTTCAGTATGTATGAGTGTGTGTGTGTGTGTGTGTGTGTGTGTGTGTGTGTGTGTGTGTGTGTGTGTGTGTGTGTGTGTGTGTGTGTGTGTGTGTGTGTGTGTGTGTGTGTGTGCCAAATTAAGTAGTGGTGATAAAATTTTAAAAAAATTGTGGAAAAGTGTCCATTGCAGGATTTGAAGAGTTGGGCACTCTGCTGGCTGACAGGAAACTGATGCAAGGAGTGGTTGTTTCTACGATTAAACAAGTGACTGTTATTGTCACGTCAAGGGTCAGGATTCGGGTTTTGACTATGTACAAGGTCCTCCCAACACCCAAGATTATCTTTTTGTTGCAAAAATCAATCAGAAATACCTGTAACAAGAACAATATTGCATAAATATTTACAACGGTCCTCACTCCCTGATGTTTGTTTGGACAGGTATCACCATATAAATTATGAAACGTCCACAAACTGTCCAAAAATAAAGAGCCTTTGTGAACAAAAGAATTCTACTACATGAACATGATCGCAATGATGCAGAAATCAAAAGGCACATTTCCTAATGAGTAAACAAATAAATACCACAGGCATGCATGACGGAACATACAACCAGTCTGTACTGACTTACTTTCATCCACGTAAGCTCTGTCTGCAGTCTTCCTCAGTAAACTTCCCCTCAGTTGAGGTAACTGACTGGTTCCTACAGCCCGAGACTGAGGCCTTCCTGCCTCTGGGTATGACCTATGAGCATCAGTCCTTGTGCCTGAAGACATTTGTGGTCTTCCAAACAAGCTTCTGTCATCTAAAAAAAAAAAAAAAAAAAAGTCAAAATTGTAAAGCATGACAAATTAGATATAAAATATGCAGAGTTTCTTGCTGTTCCTGTGTTTATCTAATTGGAAACACTTGTATATTTTAAGAAGAATTGGGTTACTTTAATTTTGACATTGTAAAGTCTGGCTGAAATGAAAGCTGGCAATGAAATTTACATATGATACATTTCACAACCGAAGACTTCATTGTTCAAAAGTAAGGTTCCCCTTCTCCAGTATAACCATTCGATAAATATATATACATTCTCAATTACTGGTTGGACCTTTGTGTCTTGCCATCATTATTGGCATGGGTTCTGTCTGCCCCTTCCCTCAAGAAAATTGGCAGTACAAGAGACATTTGGCTTGGACTGACATTTGTGGATGGCTGTGAGCTCCTCATTCCACGGAACTCCCTAGGCACGTCTGTCTTTATATGAACTGGTGTGGATGAACAGGGCCTGTCAGTCAAGTCTCTCTCTTCTGTAAGAAATGCAAATGATGAATAAAATAAGTGGACTGTTAAAAAAAACAAAGAACCAAATTCTATATTGACTTGCCAACACAAAAGGCATGCTAGGAGTTTTCCTCTGCTTCAAGAGTTTGGTAATCTGGTCAGGCTAATGTAACAGGCAACTAAAACATTTCACAATTCAGAACTCTTTCCAGCAACATTATGGCTTCTCAATCGCACATTCATTTAATAAACAGGGACATCATAAGGCACTCCTGCCACACACAGTGCTATAAGAAATGTCTTCAGTGTGGACTTATTAGATTCCTGTAACGACTTGGGAATAATAGCCTAAACAGGGATACACTTTCAAGGAAATCCTTGACTTTTCCCAAGACTTACATTCGGTAGTTGTTATGGTAATTGCTGTTATGGCATACCCTTAGTTGACGGCATAAACCTGACAGTTGAGGCCAAGACCTGGATGGTGTAGCTGATGACAAGTTGGTCCTGTATTCACCAGGTTCATCTTCGTCTGAAGAAGAGAAAGTATATAAACAAGATGCTGAAAATGTTTGCATCTTATTAGTAATGCAGAAGTCATGTTCCTCAGCAAGTTCAGTGTCACACTTGAAAAACTTTTAAAGTGAACAATACTATTTATTCCATTTAAGTTGGTGGACCAGTAGTTAAATCATGAAATATTTACCGTGTTTTCACTTTCAGAGAGAAGTAAGAATTAATGATTTATGAATCACCTACCATTGGTGTGGTTTGCAGTGTTGAAATTAAGTAGATTTGGAAGGTTAATGGATGCATGCTACTTATAGCCAGAAAAACCATGTCTTCCTGGCTTGGATGATGAGTTAGCTGGAGGTTCTTCTCTTCTGGATTCTTTGTCTTCATCTGAAGCAAGTATCAATGCTGAATAATTGAACTGTGTAACCAATCATGCATTCAAAATGTTTCACAGTTTGTATATGTAACTAAAGACAGGTGTCTGAAATATAAGAGCAGCACCTTGACAACTGGGTAATACAATATGGATATAGCACCAAATCAGTATAATTTATACTAGGCCATGGTTAGGATTGTGGTAGCCTTAAGTATGTATTCATAGACTACAATTACGGCAGCCGTAACCTAAACTCACGAACTACGATTACGGCGGCCATAATCTAACCTAACATAACCCAGTCTATTTTTAACCTAACCATACCAAACATAACCGCTAAATTATAACGGTTTAAACGGAATTGTGGCGGTATTAACCTAACCTAACAACTGCATCATTCATTATATGTATACAAGCTCTGTAAGTGCCGTAATCATAGTCCATGAGTGTATGCGTGTAATTACGGCTGCTGTAATCCCAACCACTCTGTTTATACTAACCATCACCACTGCAGATGTCCTCCTGCTCATACTTCTGGGTTTCTTCCTCTTTCTTTGTGGAATGTTGTCATCCATCTCAGTGTTGGAAATGTCCTCTGCATGTTTGGCATGGCGAAGATCCTGTTCATTGGTGTCTGGAACCAAAGTGTAAGGTTCATTTAGGCTGCATTGTCCATGAGCTCTGGAGTAATTTAAACCTACATGTCTGATATGTAAATGATATTTTACTAATTCTGTAAATTGTACAACCAAACATCTAAATAATAATGTATCTTACATTTGCTAAAACATCTGGTTAACATCATTAATTTTTTGGTGTCTTATGGGCCATAGAGTATAACAAAAAATTTCTAGCTCATAACAATTAAGGAATTGTACATCAAATATAGTAGGTCACTCTTCCTTTTTTAATGGATCAATGAGCAGCACGAGGAGGCTAGTCATACATTTCAACGCTAACTGCTTGGAAAATAGTTCCAGTTAGTTTTCAGCACTAAAAAAAAAAAAAAAAAAAAATCAAACTCAAGGAAGTTTTCAGAAGGCATCTTGTAATATTCAACACCCAGTACTCACGAATCTTGCTGGAAAATCCAATGCACATGTGTCCAAGGAACTAGAAAGTTACTTGGATAAGGTAGTATCCTGATTTCATATTTGGTCCACCATTCCTTGTCTGCCAACTCTCCCTTCTTCACTTTGGTTTTGGCCAGTAGCAATAGTGCCTGAAGTATGCAGAAAATACGAACTTTACAATACATTGAAATACTGTTCATAGCAACTGATAACATTAATGTATGTTTATAACATACCACAACTAGCCCAGTAGATGAGTGAAATATTAATGTTTCAAAACCTTGGTTTCCTTACCTATGGGTGATATCCAGGGTGTTAGTGAACTGCACCGACAGACTTTGAGGATCAGTTGTATATCCGAAAATAGTATAATATTATTCCATACCCTTGTCACTATAAATGCTTAATTACGGAGATAAAAGTTTAATAAGAAATATAGCGCAACAAAGTTGCCAGGACAGCGCGAACCACCGAACACATGACGTAACGGTTGCACTGTTAAATAATACACAGTACTGGTATCATGATTACCTGTTTACATGTTCTGAATAATTATATTCATGTGTTACGATATGCTGCTGATATAATGCATTTAGCAGGAAGTTACCACGTGCCTGAGCGAATGCAGCGAGAGACAGTGTCGATCATTTCAATCATTTGCAACACTGTTCACTAGTCGTATTCTTGAAGGCAAAATCTGTGCCAGGTGTCCGAACACTGCAGATTGTTGGTTGATTGGTCATATAGCATGGTTAGACAGCGATTGTTTTCGTTCAGGTGTTGCTCGTTCAAGTACGATTTAGTACAAATAGCCTAAATACACATACTGTTGTTCACACACTTCCAATAGTACGAACCAAAGACATACAGTTCTTAGACATTCGAGCGGATTCGACCAGAATCAGAAACACTGAAACATAAGTCGACCCTCACAGAAACTACTTTGAAGGGAATGTGCAACAACACAGAGTAAACTACCAGTACGCTGAAGTTTCCACCTGGTAAGACGTATCGGGTATTACGTTTATTTATGAGTCGGTGTCTGTATTAGAGTGTGAGTAAAAGTGTGTGAATGTGGTTGAGTTAGGTAAATTTTTATAAAGTTCACTATCTACATCTGAAAATTCTGACCAAGTGTCATTATTTACTTCAGCGTAAATTGCATCTGTTTGCTGTTCTTTATGTAGTTTTTTTTTTTTTTTTCTGAGTTTGGTTTTCTGCTTGTTTTTGTGTGTCTGATGGTGTTTCGGAATTCATATTATGTTGATCGTTTTCTGGTGTTTGTGTCAGGGTATTTGTCACTGTTAATGTTGATCCTTCAGTCACTAATTGTGGACCTCTGCTTAGCATAATGGGATTACACACGAAATCATATTTTACCTTTCTCTTGATTGCTCATTAAATTAAAATTATAAAACACATATGTCAGTGTAAATTGTGTAATTGTCTCTCACTGTGTAGTTTGTAACGTTTATGAGGATGAATATATAATTGCTCGGTTTGTTAACTGTTAGTATTTTATGGATAGTTATGTAAGTGATGAAGTGTTAACTAATACAACCTTGGTTAGAATAAATCAACTCATTAGGACAGCAGAGGAGATACAGTCATGGTGTGAGGTGTGATGAGAGAGATGTTGTTGAAGATCAACACGTCAGCATCGTTTGGTCATCACATCTGGGGTCAAGACACTCGCTTGCCTCCTCTTGGTGGTGATGATGGTGGTGGGGAATAGTGGTGGGGGTCGTGGTGGGATGGTGGAGTAGGAGGGGAAAATTCGGCTGTGTTGGGCTTTACTCAGGTGACACTTCACTCTCTTTCGTTGTTTCTTCTTCTTGTACGTTTGATTTTCTTTACTTGTTGAGATTAACTTGTAGGGTTGTAGAGTTGTCGATAGACGTAATTTGTGTGTGAGGTGTGGGGTGGGAGATGTTGATGTTCAGGATTGTTGATCCAGTTCAGCACGTCAGCATCGTTGGTTATCACTGCGGGGTCAACACACTTGCTAGCGTCTTGTGGTGGTGAAAATGTCGATGAAGGTGGTGGAGGAAATTGGTGGGGGGAAGAATAATGGAGAGTGTTGGGGTTGTTGGAGTTATCGGTGGAGGTCAGCTGTGTTGTGCTTAGCTCACCTGTCACAAAGTTCACTCACTTCCTTGTTCCTCACTGTTGCTTGTCATTTGTATTTTTGTTCCCACTGTATTCACTTGTAGTTTGATTGATGATTGTTGCTTGTAGAGCAGTCGTAGACTGTTATGATTGTAATTTGTTTACTGATTGTTGATTGAGACATTAATCTACTTCGTTTACCACTGTTATTATATAAACTCATAAAGCGTGGTTTGATGGTAGTTAATCCCACGGCTGCCACCAATATCAGTGTATGTAGATTGATTGTAGTTGGTTTGTTTTCGCCCCTCGCCACCAATATCGATGAGCTTAGTGTGTCATAGCTTATTGTTGTTCACCGCTGCTGCCAATATCGATGAGCGTAGCCATTGGTAGGTGTAGAGAGATAGGGAGATTGGTTGTAGATCGCCGAAGCACCGCCAGTATAAAGTCGTGAGGCGCTGTATGGCTTGAACTTGTCGCTGGTTAGTAAAATGGTGTGTCGTCAGCTAGAGTGAATAGGCAGGTCTCTCTCTCTCTCTTTCTCACCTTCCCCTTTTGTGTATCATAAGCGAGGCGAGTTACAGAGTAGCCTACTCTTGGGTTACGGAGTTTATTGTACACAGTTATATCGAAGTGTGATTTACAGCGTAACGTAGCGTGACGGCAAAACCTCCAAGCTGACCCTATCTCCTGCCTTCCGCCCTCAATAATATTCTCGTAACCCCTTCTGACCTGAAGGGAGTCCCTACAGGATTATATGCAGCTTGGAGAGGATGTGTGTGTGTGATGTAGTGTTTGGTAGATTTCCATTCACGTGAACTACCCGACTAGAGCCGTTTACCCCACGTGTTTGAATACATCATGAAATTCTTGATGATCTGGAGGAGTAGACTGTAGCACCAGTCGAGCAGGGCAGTACTCCCGAGGTGGATGGAAAGCTGATGACAGGGAGTGCTGGAGCTCCCGTTTCATCAGCCCTCAGGACTAGTTCCTGACCATCCCCCTTTGCTGAACTTTTTCAGTGACTCAGTTACACAGAGAGTAGGCCAGCATGCTCTCCAGTACAAATTTCTCTAACTATCTACACCAAACTACATGCACAGTACACACTACACTTCCTATTCAAAATTTAACTCAAATGGCGTCTCTTTACCAAGCCTCGGAGTCCCCAGGGGGGGGGGAACATAAATGCCCCCACCATCCGCCCCTCTCCCGGTGATGACTCGAGGTGCCTGGAACCACTGTCTGACTCTCTTCTTCTTCATTTCTGCAACATTCGCGGCCTTTCCTCTAACTTTCACTCTATTGAGCACCACCTCTCCTCCTCTAAACCTCACCTTCTTTTTCTAACGGAGACTCAGCTGTCTGAGGCAACTGACAGCAAACCCTTTTCTGTATCCTCCTACTTTCTCTATACTCATTTCAAAGCCAAAGGTGGCTGTTGTGTATATATACGCAACGACTTATCTTGCTCTCGTGTTCCTGAACTCGATTCTTCTGAATTCTCTACACTCTGGCTTCGGCTTTCCTGTCATTCTCTGACTATATATATCTGTGCTGTTTACTTATCCCTTAATTCTACTGACTATCAAAAATTCTTCAACTATCTTACTTCTACGATGGAACACGTTCTATCCATTTCTCCTTTCTCTGAAATCTCCATTCTAGGAGATTTCAATGTTCACCACCACCTTTGGGTCTCCTCTCATTTCACAGATCCACCTGGTGAACAAGCCTACATCTTTTCTACCCTTAATGACCTAGAGCAGCTTGTACAGCACCCTACCCGTATCCCTGACCACCTTGGAGAGAGCTCCAACATACTTGACCTCTTCCTCACAACTAATCCTTCTGCTTACTCTGTTAATCTTTTCTCTCCGTTGGGCTCCTCCGATCATAACCTCATTACCTTAACCTGTCCTATCACTCCGGTACGGCCTGTGGACCCTCCAGGGAAACGTCGTCTGTGGCATTTTGGAGCTGCAGACTGGGAAGCCCTCAGGCAGTACTTCTTTGATTTTCCCTGGAATGGTTATTGCTTCCATGGCCGGGAGCCATCTGAGTGTGCCTTGCGGATTACGGAGGTTATTCTCTCGGGCATGGAAGCATATATTCCTTTCTCATATCCTTTGACTAACGCAAGAAAGCCTTGGTTTAATCACGCTTGTTCTAATGCTGTCCGCAACAACGTGAGGGCCTACAAATGGTACCGGAGCCAACCCACCCCTGAATCACATCATCTTTACGATTCTGCCCGGAATCGTGCTAAGTCTGTTCTTCGCTCTACTAAAAATAATTTCATCCATACTAAATGCTCTCAACTCTCCAACTCGAATTCTTCCCGCTCCTTCTGGCACTTTGCCAAAAATCTTTCTAACAACTTTACCTCATCATCCTTCCCTCCTCTTTTCTACTCTGATGGTTCTGTAGCTATTTCTTCTACTGATAAAGCAGATCTCTTCGCACGGACTTTCTCCTCCAACTCCACCTTAGACGATTCCGGTGCTGTTCCTCCATCACTTCCCCCCTCTGACTTCTTCATGGCTGACATTAAAATTTCTTCAGTTGATGTATTTTCTGCCATAACTGGCCTCAGTACTAACAAGGCATATGGGCTTGATGGGGTCTCTCATGTTGTTCTCAAGAACTGTGCTTCTGTCTTACACCCTGCCTAGGCAAACTCTTTTGCCTTTGTCTGTCAACTTGTACCTTTCCTTCTTGCTGGAAGTTTGCTCTCATTCAGCCAGTCCCAAAGAAAGGTGACCACTCCCAACCCTCCAACTATCGTCCAATTGCTTTAACGTCCTGTATTTCAAAAGTTTTCGAGTCAATTCTCAATAGAAAAATTTTAAGGCATCTTTCCTATCACAACCTTCTTTCCGATCGTCAGTACGTGTTCCGTCAGGGACGCTCCACAGGCGATCTTCTCACCTACCTTTCTGACTCCTGGTCATCCTCCTTTCGGGACTTTGGCGAAAGCTTTGCCATTGCACTTGACATCTCAAAGGCATTCGATCGAGTCTGGCATAAATCTTTAATTTCCAAACTGCCCTCCTACGGTTTCTATCCTTCTATCTGTGCCTTCATCGCTAGCTTCCTTTCTGGTCATTCTATAGCTGCTGTTGTAGACGGCCATCGTTCTTCTCCTAGATCTATCAACAGTGGTGTTCCTTAGGGCTCTGTCCTATCACCAACTCTCTTCCTTTTATTCATCAATGATCTAAGCTGTACATCTAACCCTATCCACTCATACGCTGATGACTCCACCCTTCACCTTTCCATTCGGTTCCCGCAACGCCCATCTCAACAGTTACTTCAACAAACAAGGGATGAGGCTATGGCACACCTAATGTCTGACTTGGCTCGTATCTCTGATTGGGGTAAAAATAATATGGTTGTTTTTAATGCATCTAAGATTCAGTTCCTACACCTATCAACCCAACAAAATCTTCCACAGGTATACCCACTAATGTTTAATAATATTCAGCTTAATCCTGCATCATCCTTGAACATGCTTGGGGTTTCATTTACTCGGGACTTATCTTGGAAAGATCATATTATATCTCTTGTAAAATCTGCTTCCAAGAGATTGGGTGTGCTAAACCGACTCCTCTCTTTCTTTACCCCTGCACAATTGTTGACTCTATACAGGGGTTTTATCCACCCCTGTGTGGAGTACAACTCTCATGTGTGGGGAGGCTCCCCACATACAGCTCTTCTCAATAGGGTGGAGTCAAAGGCTTTTCGTCTCATTAACTCTCCTCCTCTTACTGACTCCTTTCAACCTCTGTCTCTTCGCCGCACTGTTGCATCTTTATCTCTTTTCTATCGCTACTTTAATGGTCACTGCTCCTCTGAACTGTCTGCTTGCATTCCTCCACCTCTACGACGGGCACGTAGCACCCGTCTGGCAGCAAACTCTCATCCCTTTTCTGTCCAACTCTCTAATGCAAGAGTTAACCGTTACTCCCAGTCTTTCATTTATGCAACAGGTCAGCTCTGGAACTGTCTCCCTCTGTCTGTATTTTCTGCTGCCTATGATCTCCAGTCTTTCAAACGCAGTGTGTCCAGGCATCTCAAAATGATCGGATCTTGAATTTGGCTCTCTATTGTATTTTGTTTTTCTCTTGGAGGGAACTGCGGGCTCATGGTCTTTGGTTCCTTCTTCCTCGCATTAAAAAAAAAAAAGAAAAAAAAAAAAGAGAGAGATTGTTTGAGATACATCATACAGTATGTTAAGACATTCTTGATGGTCTGGGACAAGAAGATTGTGGGTGTACATTATGTGGATTGACATTCCTAGTGAAAAGCTGTGTATGTCTCCAGCAGACACTACATCTTCCTCATTGTGGTATGAGATATATATACTAGTGCCTGTATAATGCCTGCAAGATTTAGAAACCCATGACAAAACACTGAAGTACATGATAAACACAGCAAAATCTATGAGAGTATATGGGAGTAAAGGTATTTATTAGTTTCAGAGCTGATCATATCATCAAAGTCTTTGTCTAAGTTACAGGAAATGGTTAAGGGGGTTAGTACAATATCTCCTACACATTAACATACAGACTGAATCAAGATAGGCTGGAGCACTTCTTTGCTTGCCTCAGACAAATGGGAGCATGTTATCAGCATCCATCTCCTGTTGCTGTTAAACATCGGATTAGGTCACATCTCATAAAAAAATAGTTTACATGTGGGATCAAAATACAATGTGGAGGAGAAAAAATGATGATGTAAACATGTCAGCAATATCATTTTCCATCTTCAGTGATGAGCATGCTGCAGCACAGTCTGAGGATGATGAGTAAAATCTCCAGCGTGAATTGACCCTGTCTGCAGTGGTGTTCTGCTTGTCAGATGAAAACGGTGAACCAGAGGCAGAGGGTAAGGGCAAGGAAAATATTTCAGACAACGTGGATTTAGAAGTTAAAAGGTTAAAAGAAGTTAATGAGACAGAGGACCTTGCGTATTTTAGTGGATTCTTAGCTCATAAATTTTCTCAGTATGGCTACCTCTGATCAAAGGCATCATACAAAGAAGACACATAGATTGGTGCAATTAGCAAGGGAAATGAAAATTTGATGAAGCCTAGCTTTGAATTCCTAGAAAATTAAAAACAATGCAAAAGTTATTTATTTGTCATCATGGATCTAAAGCCCTGCAACCTGGAAAAGCCACTGCCCAGAATCTAGCCAGTATAATTGCTAAAATTTGTTTCTCTGCGTTATGATGTAATTATTTATTTTGCTTACTGTCGTATGTATTTTAGAACGCGAGTACTAAATAACAAAAATTTCATCCAGAAAAACTGAAAACAAAATGAGTAAACTGATAACAGAAACAGATGTATAAATATTCTGACTGATTGCTTGTGAGAGAGAGAGAGAGAGAGAGAGAGAGAGAGAGAGAGAGAGAGAGAGAGAGAGAGATTCATATTCAATGAACTTTAAGTATGACATGAGACAATTTTGTAGTCCCTATGCGTTAATACTGTTTCAAATGAGGAGCATGCTGTGACTAAAACCAATAAATTGTTTGGCTAGAGATTCATATATTATTTATCTGCGTAGTTTTTGACATAATGTGCAAGCACATGTTAAGATATGATAAGAATGAAAGAGAAATTTTAGTGTGTAACAATGTAAGGTATAAGCTGGGACGAGGGAGTTGGGAGAGAGGAGAGTGTGACGTCATCACCCAGGAGCTGGCGCGTTTCCTTCGCTCACAGGCGGCCCGTGAGTAGCCATTGCAATCTATGGATATTGGTTGACACAATCTGACAACTGTATTCAACTTAGGTTTGAAATTGATGGGTTAGACGTAGCCCTAAATTACTTTTCTGTAGATCTTCACTTAGCAATATCGTTGAGTGGCGGCAAGAATAAAATGAAAAGTTCGTCATAAGGTTGAAGTCGTTTACATGCATTTTTTCTTACTTAGAATTTAGTTTACATATAATACACTCGCGGAACTAAGTTGGCTCGTGGGTTACAGCTTTTCCCTCCCGTATCGTGGTTCCTCGAGTCTTAATTAAAAAAAACGTTTTTCATTTCATCCAATAACGTATTTTTTTTTCTATTGCTAGAAGATTTTATGCAACTTAGGACTGACTTCTCTCTGTGATGGGTTTTATAAGGAGTATATCTAGCCTCTACAGCTTGAAAAGTTTTTTTTTTTTTTTTTTTACCTGAATAAAGTCATCAGATGATTGTAGATTTGTAACATGTGTCACTGGATTCAGATATTTTATCACCACTCTGGTCGCGTATGTTCTCCTCCGGTATTGTTACCACTCGATGATTTTATTCAGACTTTGAGATGTCGAAATGAAGGCGTTAGATAAACCTTTACCCCCTTCACCACTATTGGTCTGTCCTCATTTCAGTAAATTGTCTGGTGAGTGTAAGAATAGAGTGAAATAAGTCACTGGATTAAAGTGATTGCCTGGTAAAATGAGCAGAAGGATAATCACTGAAAACGCAGAGGAAAACCGTTTTTTTTTTTTTTAACAAATATTCTTACCCGATTAAACCTCATATAAAAATTGAAATATATCATCTTCCAGGAGCTACAAGAAAGGGAGCAACAGCAAAAAGCGAAAGAGGGGAAGTGCTACTAGTTTTAATTTTTCTCTGTTTTGCTGTAAAAATAGTTGAATTGAAAATAGAAAAAGAGTTACTATCAACACTTCGCCAAAGAGAACCAGGAGAGAGAGAGAGAGAGAGAGAGAGAGAGAGAGAGAGAGAGAGAGAGAGAGAGAGAGAGACATTTGAACAAAGAAAACGTTATAGCTTCCTTTATTGCTATGTCGTAAATTATTAAGGATAAAAAAAATTACTTGGGGGAGCTGTTAGCCAAGATTTCCCCAACTGGACGACCACAAGAGGCAATCAAAAGGGAAAGGGGGGTAAGAGTTGGTAGGAGGAAAGAGGGGGATAGGATAGGAAGAAGAAAATAGGACTGGAGATAGGTAGATAGGTATGTATGGAAGTATGAGGAAGGGGTAGGACAAAATAGTAAGATGTATGTAGGTAAGAAAGTAAGACAAAATGAGATTGAGGGAGGTAGAAGAAGGGATAATAAGGTAAATAAGAGGGGGAGGAGATCGTAGGCAAGGAAACAGAAAGGACGGGAAGGAAGAATGGAAGAAAGTAGATAGGTTAGGATGGGAGATGGGGAGAAAAGCAGGCAGGATAGGAGATAAGTAGGTAGATAAGAGGAGGAGAGGAAGTAAGAAGGTTGGTATGTGTGAATTAGGAAATGAATAACTGGGTAGGAGGAGGGTGAGTAGGATAAGAGGGAGGAAGGTAGGTACGATAGGAGAGAGGTAAACAGGATTTGAGGGGACATGTAGGAGGTGGGAAGGATAGAATAGGGATAGGTAGGATAGAAGAGAGGTAGGTAGGATAAAAGGGAGATAGGTCGGACAGGAGAGAAGTTGGTAGGATAGGAGGAAGGCAGAAAGGAAAAGAGAGAGAAGGCAGGAAGGATAAGAGGGAGGGAGATACAATAGGAGAGGCTCAGGTAGGACAGGGGAGAGATAGATGGGTAACAAGGAATTGGGATAGGAAGGAAGGGAGAGGAGATGAGAGGAAGAGAAGGATGAGTAGAAAGGAAATGATTACTAGCATGGTAGTGCTATTAGTAGGAATGGGCTGGAAACAACAAAAACAGCAAGTCAAAATCATAGCTAGAAAGGAAGATTAGCAAAATTTGAGTTGATATTCATAATGACCAAATCTTTTTGTGTCTGTATGTAAAAATTTAAGCCAGTGGAGCACTGCACACGCGAATTATGGCAGGTTAAAAACTAGAAAAAAAAATGCTATTTCTTTCAGAAAACATCTACTCAGTTTTTTAGCTCAATCTGAGAAACTACGTATGTACAGCCTATAAGAAACCCACCCGTAAGACTTGATACCACTGGGGATAGTGCAGTGACTAAGCACTTTGTAATTCGACAAAGAAAAAATTACATTCTGATTCTATTAATAATGAGATATGAAAGAGATAATCATTAAGAATTTGGATGCTCAAGTCCGATGATATTTGGATGTTCAAGTCCGTAGGTTTTTTATGCTAAAGCCCATAGCGTAATGGATGCTCAGATCAGTAGATTCTTGGATGCTCAAGTCCGTAGATCTCTTGTGAATGGCAAATTAATAGTGCAGTAGTAGGGATGGGAAGGAAACACCAAAACAGCAAGTCAAAACCACAGCTAAGAAAGAAGATTTGCGAATTCTGAGTTGATATTCCTATTGGCTATATAATTTTGTGCTTCTATGTAACAAAATGAAGTCAATTAAGCCATGCACACGCGAGTTATGGCGAGTAAATATAGATAGATAGATAGATTGATAGATAGATATAGATATAGATAGATAGATACATACATAGATACATAGATACATAGATATTTTACGTGTCCGACTCTGAGCAAAGGCTTCAAGGCCTATTTCTTGGGGGCAGTGACCTGTCCCAAGGCCCAGTTGTCCTCCTACTCCTCCACATGTCACCACTTCGGCGCTAACACCCACCGTCCATATTGAATACATGCTAGGGCTGTCTCATACAGGACTGATGTATTGGTATTAGCGGAGGTATTTTTACGACATGGCGGAGGGTCATCTGGTAGATCAGGAAAGTCTGCTTTACATGAAATTCAAATCCTTAAACTGTTCCCTGCCCCAGCCGGGATTCGATCCTGGGTCCATTAGGACTGCAGGCTCAATTTTGTCAACTTTCTTCTTTATGTAACGCTCAGTTTTGTCAACTTTCTTCTTCTCAGTTTCTTAGCGGACTTAATCTAAGAAACTACCAATGTACAGTGCCCGACAAAACCGACGCCTCTCGCCTTGCGCTATCCTAAACTCGAAGCCACCGATACAGTGCCTGTGAAGCATCTGGATTTGGTTCATGTGTGATCCAGTAGATGACGTAGTCATAATGGGAGGATGAGGGAGGGGACTGGGGGATAGAAAACAATGATGAGACAAGTTTTTCTGTGTGTGTGGGTTGGGTGTAAGGATAGATGATAACATAATGCTAGCACTTTATGAATAACATTACGTAAATGTCTGTATTGTTGTCAGGAATGTTATGAAAGTCTGCAGGGTTCGGAGAGAAATTTGAATGCTTTCATTCCTTCTCGAGTTTAGCTTGAGACGTTTCCCCAGGACATATTCATAATGATATGTATGTATATTTTGTGTTGAAAACAAAACCGCTATATTATCTGTCTATCTATCTATCTATCTATCTGTCTGTCTATACTTCCCATGTCGTTCTGTCTATAGGAAAACGAAAAATCTGTTAATCGCTCATATAAATATTTTCTTCTTATTATTATTACACACTTCCCATTACTCGAAGTTCGAGATGAATAATTACCAGGGTAACACTGCAAATGTTTGCAGGCGGATGTTTATAGTAGGACGACAGAGTCCCACTGTAAACATCCGCCTGCAAACATTTTCAGTGTTATTCTGGTAATTAGTCATCTCGAACTTCGTGTCAAGGATAATGTGTAATAATAAAAAAAAAAAAAGTTTCCATGAGCGATTAACAGGTTTTTCGTTTTCCCAAAGACAGAATGACATGGAAAGACCTAATTCTAAGATCAGTCTCTGTAACTATCATCCCTATCGCGCATTACAAAACGAAGCCAAAGAAGCATACAGTACCTTTGACAATAAACATGTATTGATACTGTGACATTAACAATTCTCCAAACCTTCCCACCCCTGGCCACCCTCCCTCCCACTTACAGTTACCAGACAAGTGGGGTCTGACTGCTGCTTCGTGACTATTCGTCGACCACCAATGCTCCGAACAGTGGGTAAAGCGGAACTTTCCCTGACAGTACAAGAGATGACAATTCCAAGTCAACGTAGTCCAGGATGTCTTGGAGAAACTTGAGGTCGTTCCAAAAAGCAGATGTGGCAACTGGTGCTGTGAACCAGTATGGGACTTAAATCATTATGGCAAATATGACAAATCATTCGAATGTAGGAAGCTCTCGCACAGTGAGCTTCAGCTACCTGCAGAATAGGTAAATCTTGACTAAGTAGATGATTTTGGCCATCCAACAGGCAAGGTAGGTGCCAGGCAGCGAAATATGGAAGCCACGAGGAGGGACTCCACTAAGGATGATCACCGTGAGCTCAAGCAATTCCTAGTAATCTTCCCATGGCTGTTGGGCAGTGAGTTGAAGATGGCAGAAGGTGATGACCTCGTTGCAATGAGTATGAAGGCTGGTGAGCAGCTGCAACGGAGGTCCATCCCTGCTTGAAACGCTTGAAGAGAGAGATGTGATAATGCTAGACTGTGAAGACTTTCTGGTTGATGATTTCACTGATGTGGTTCCTGCAGGGGAGTGCAGGCCTCAGACCGAATTCTGGTGTTGCTAGCAGTTGTTTCAAAGGTCATGTTTGTCACGGAATCCACTAGGTCCCATTATTGCAGGGTAGCAAAGATCTCCACCATGTCAGCTTCTGTTCCTGATTGCAGTTTGGGGATGTTCAGCAGCATCACAATTCCCTCTCCAGACACCAGAGTGATGACAGGTGCACGAGATCAGGATCATCGATGTTTGGGTGAGAATGTGGTTGCTGACATGGATGGTCAGGGAACAGGGTCTTTGTCTTCTCTGCCTTCTTCAGAGTCTTCCAACTCAACAGAAGCTTCCAATGCTGCCAGTCGCTGCTGCTCTCGTAGTTCCCGAACTTAGGAAGCTTCCTCTCTCTCATGCTTCTTTGCATCAACGTTGGACAGCTTCTGGTCATTACCTAGCATGATGGCTTGGCAACCTTCCTCCCTTCTCACCCTACCCTCACCTGAGGCACTACTGCGTCTCTTCTCCCTCCCAGTCCCTTGCCCACCATTCCCACCATGACCACGCCTTCTTGAGGATCAATGAGAGGCTCCCAAGAATATGGTCCCATTCTCCTATACAGGGAGTAACTTCAGGGTCACTGGGGCACCAGAATATTATAAGCAATATAAAAAAAAATTACATGCCATGTTTTTCTGTCAATGGCACAGTACAAGGCGATGGCCATTGTTCTTCTAAATCTATCAACAGTGGTGTTCCTCAGGGCTGTGTCCTATCACCAACTCTCTTCCTTTTATTCATCAATGACCCTCTAAGCTTTTTTTTTTTTTTTTATGTGAGGAAGAAGGAACCAAAGGCAACAAGCTCGCAAAACTTCCTTCCAAGAGAAAAACAAAATACAGGAGAGAGCCAAATTCAAGATCCATTCATTTTCAGATGCTTGGACACACTGCGTTTGAAAGACTGGAGGTTATAGGAAGCAGGAAATACAGACAGAGGGAGACAGTTCCAGAGCTGACCTGTTGCATAAATGAAGGACTGGGAGTAACAGTTACTCTTGCATTAGAGAGTTGGAGAGAAAAGGGGTGAGAGTTTGCTGCTAGACGGGTGCTATGCGCCTGTCGTGGAGGTGGAGGAATGCATGCAGACAGTTCAGAGGAACAGTGACTATTGAAGTAGTGATAGAAAGGAGATAAAGATGTAACAGTGCGACGAAGAGACAGACGTTGAAGGGAGTCAGTAAGAGGAGGAGAGTTAATGAGATGAAAAGCCTTTGGCTCCACCCTATTGAGAAGAGCTGTATGTAGGGAGCCTCGCCACATATGAGAGTTGTACTCCGCGCAGGGGCAGATAAACCTCCTGTTAGAATCAACATTAATCCAGGGGTAAAGAAGGAACAGAGTTGGCTTAGCACAGCCAATCTCTTGGAAGCAGATTTTGCAAGAGATGTGATATGATCTTTTCATGATAAGTCCCAAGTAAATGAAACCCCAAGCATGTTCAACGATTATGCAGGATTAAGCTGAATATTATTAAACATTAGTGGGTATACCTGTGGAAGATTTTGTCGGGTTGATAGGTGCAAAAACTGAGTCTTTGATGCATTAAAAACAACCAGATTATTTTTACCCCAGTCAGAGATATGAGCCAAGTCAGACATTAGGTGTGCCATAGCCTCATCCCTTGTTTGTTGAAGTAACTGCTGAGAGGGACATTGTGGGAATCTAATGGAAAGGTGAAGGGTAAAGTCATCAGCGTATGAGTGGATAGGGTTAGATGTACAGCTTAGAAGGTCATTGATGAATAAAAGGAAGAGAGTTGGTGCCAGAACAGAGCCCTGAGGAACACCACTGTTAATAGATCTAGGAGAAGAACAATGACCATCTACAACAGCGGCTATAGAACGACCAGAAAGGAAACTAGAGATGAAGGCACAGATAGAAGGACAGAAATCATAAGAGAGCAGTTTGGAAATTAAAGATTTATGCCAAATTCGATAGAAAGCCTTTGAGATGTCAAGTGCAATGGCAAAGCTTTCGCCAAAGTCCCAAAAGGAAGATGACCAGGAGTCTGAAAGGTAGGTGACAAGATAGCCTGTGGAGCGTCCCTGATGGAACCCATACTGACGATCAGAAAGAAGGTTGTGGTAGGAAAGATGCTTTAAAATTTTTCTATTAAACCCTGAAGCGCGGGGCGTCGCGTTTGCGACGCTTGCCAAAAAGGATGTAATGGCGGGTCATCGCGTTTGCGATTCGAGTTAATTTTGAATAAACGCGGGCAAGGATGTTCCAGCTGGTATTGTCTATCAGTACCACCACCCTTTACCTACAATTAGCATACTTTACCTTTGTACTACTGACCTCCGTTGTTGCCAAGTATCGCGTTTTTACCCCCTCCCCCCCCCACCACGGCCCGGCCAGCCTGGCTGTGATATATGGCAGTGCTCTGACTGCTCAGAACTATAAATCTGCGCTCTCCTCTCACAAGCAGTTTATGCTAATAGGAAACGCTTATTTCCCCAGTCGTCACACTAGCTTTTTTTTGTGCGGTTTGCCCCTGTTTAGCGTCAGTTTACCGCAGGCTTTCAAAGTGACATTATGGCCAGTTCTAACTCTTCCGAGTCAGTGCGAGCCGCCGACAGGAACGAGAATAAAGTGACGGGCATAAGGCAGAATAAAAAGCGCGCCGCGGTGATCTTTTGGGAAGTAATACGATTGAAAACAATGTAGTATACGTGTTTTTAGCTGTGAATATGGAAATGTTTGTTGAGTGACGGGAAGACCGTCGCCGCGCTGCATGTCGGCCGTACGCTTCGTTGATTTTAGCCTTATTTTCAGTGCTTATTGTACAAATACGGATTCCAAACTACCTGTACGTTGTAGTATAAAGTTTACTGTGACAGAATGAGGCTATGATAGAGGGGAAACCGGGTTGCTGGAGGTGTGAAAGTGAAGATTTTGTTACCCAACTTTGCAAGTCTCCACAAGTCCTTGGGTAGTCCACGAAGGCTCAACACCTGTCTCTGGAGAAAGCTGAATGTAAGTACTATCTGTCATACCAAGTATAATGTTCTAGGATTAATCTCTGATTTTTGGCTAATATTTTCCTACAAGTACCCAGACCGCGATCAAACCCCGCCACCCGGGGGGGGGGGAGGGTCGGCTGTCGACGGGCGCGGTTTAGAGTTTAAGAATAGACTCGAAAACTTTTGAGATACAGGAAGTTAGAGCAATTGGACGATAGTTAGTGGGTTGGGAATGGTCACCCTTCTTTGGGACTGGCTGAATGAGAGCAAACTTCCAGCAAGAAGGAAAGGTACAAGCTGATAGACAAAGGCAAAAGATTTTGCCTAGGCATGGTGTAAGCACAGAAGCACAGTTCTTGAGGACAACAGGAGGGACTCCATCAGGCCCATATGCCTTATTAGTATTGAGGCCTGTGATGGCAGAAAATACATCAGCTAAAGAAATTTTAATGTTAGCCATGAGGAAGTCAGAGGGGTGGAAGTGATGGAGGAACAGCACAGGAATCGTTTAAAGTGGAATTGGAGGAGAAAGTCTGAGTGAAGAGATCTGCTTTATCAGTAGAAGAAATAGCTACAGAGCCATCAGAGTAGAAAAGAGGAGGGAAGGATGATAAGGTAAAGTTGTTAGAAAGGTTTTTGGCAAGGTGCCAGAAGGAGCAGGAAGAATTCAAGTTAGAGAGCTGAAAGCATTTTGTATGGATGAAATTATTTTTAGCAGAGCGAAGAACAGACTTAGCATGATTCTGGGCAGAAACATACAAAAGATGTGATTCAGGGATGGGTTAGCTCCGGTACCTTTTATAGGCCCTCTCCTTGTTGCAGACAGCATTAGAACAAGCATGATTAAACCAAGGCTTTCTTGCATTAGTCAAAGATATGAGAAAGGAATGTATGCCCCCATGCCCGAGAGAATGACCTCCGTAATGCACAAGGCACACCCAGATGGCTCCCGGCCATGGAAGCAATTATCATTCCAGGGAAAATCAAAGAAGTACTGCCTGAGGACCTCCCAATCCGCAGCTCCAAAGTCCCACAGGTGACGTTTTTTTGGAGGGTCCGCAGGCCGTACCGGAGCGATAGGACAGGTTAAGGTGATAAGGTTGTGATCAGAGGAGACCAACAGAGAGAAAAGATTAACAGTGTAAGCAGAAGGATTAGTTGTAAGGAAGAGGTCAAGTATGTTGGAGCTCTCTCCAAGGAGATCAGGGATACGGGTAGGGTGCTGTACAAGCTGCTCTAGGTCATTAAGGATAGAAAAGGCGTAGGCTTGTTCACAAGGTGGATCAGTGAAAGGAGAGGAGAGCCAGAAGTGGTGGTGAACATTGAAATATCCAAGAATGGAGATTTCAGAGAAAGGTGCTCCATTGTAGATGTAAGATAGTCAAAGAATTTTTGATAGTCAGGAGAATTAGAAGATAAGTAAACAGCACAGATATATTTAGTCAGAGAATGACAGGAAAGCCGAAGCCAGAATGTAGAGAATTCAGAAGAATCGAGTTCAGGAACAGAAGAACGAGATAAGTTGTTGCATATATATACACAGCAACAATCTTTGGCTTTGAAATGAGTATAGAGAAAGTAGGAGGATACAGAAAAGGATCTACTGTTAGTTGCCTCAGACAGCTGAGTCTAAGTTAGAAAAAGAAGGTGAGGTTTAGAGAAGGAGAGGTGGTGCTCAACGGAGTGAAAGTTAGAGGAAAGGCCGTGAATGTTGCAGAAATGAAGAAGAGAGTCAAACAGTGGTTCCAGGCATCTTGAGCTGTCACTGGGAGAGGGGCAGAAGGTGGGGGCATTTATGGTCCCCCTCCAGGGGACTCCGAGGCTACGTTATGCGATGCCATTTTTTTTTAATTTTGAAAAGGAAGTGAGGTGTGTACTGTGCATGTAGTTTGGTGTTGATAGTTAGAGAAACTTGTATTGGAGAGCAAGCTAGTCTACTCTCTGTGTTATTGAGACACTGAAAAAGTTCAGCAAAGGGGGATGGTCAGGACCTAGTCCCGAGGGCTGATGAAACAGGAGCTCCAGCTCTCCCTATCATCAGCTGTCCATCCACCTTGGGAGTACTGCCCTGCTCGACTGGTGCTACAGTCTAGTCCTCTAAGCTTTACATCTAACTTTATCCATTGGACCTGGAGTGGTGGTGTCTTCGTCGTGGGTCTACCCCCCAGAAGCTGTTGAAGAGAAGAGGAGGACAGCATGAAGGCCAAACCACCGCAAACCCCCCTGGCCCCTCACGGGACCCTAGTACCTGGGAGTGGCTTCAGTCACCCGCCCAAGTACCACATCTTCCAACACAACACACACAACAACACCGTTTTTTCTACACCGAGAAATGACTCCCCGGCTGTCATTTCTCGACGACTTCTTCTAGCCGGGGACAATGAGAGCAATCCAGGATCCATCAACAAATATATATGTCCAACATGCTCAAAACCTATCACATCGAGCCGACAGACAAAGGGTTCAGTTCAGTGCAATTCCTGCACGAACTGGACCCATTACACCCGCACAACACTTGCATCCAGAAAACATTGCACAAACACCTGGACCTGCTCCTTATGCTCCTTCCCCCCACCCATTAACCCCCCCACCAATCCTACTCCTACTTCCTTCACACCTCCACAGCCAAACCCACCGATCCTTCCCACACAATCCAGTCCCCCAACTCCTCCCATTCCAACCCATCCTAATCCACCTCAACCCTTACCTCCATCACAACTTCCTCCTACCCCTTCCCCTCCACCCACACCACCTCCCTCCCGTGCTGCAGCAGCCAACACACATCGCACACACAACATAAACATCCTTCAGTTAAACATAGATGGCATAAACACCAAAAAACAAGAACTCACACAATTCATCAAACAACAGAACATACACATTGCCATCTTACAAGAAACAAAACTACACAGAGCACAGAAAACACCAACATTTCATAACTTCACCACCATTCGACAAGCCCAGGCCGACGGCAGTGGCGGTGGACTCATCACCCTGGTACACAATTCATCAACTTTGCAGATACCAGTGCACACAGAGAGTCACTTCTTCCCCCACATGACACCACAACAGAAATGCAATCAATTAAAATACGCACTGGTAACAAATCACACATAAAAATCGCTAACATATACATTCCCCCCCCAGTCGTCCCCCACAGTACCACACATTTACTCTCCACAGATACACCACACCACTAACATACCCAACATCATCCTGGGTGGTGATTTCAACGCCAAGTCATCGGCCTGGCATGTCAACAATCCTGTCACAGACACAGGGCTGGTACTACAATCCCAAACAGATTATCTTTTCATACTGAACAATCTAGACCAACATACCCATATCCCACACCAAGCCCTCTTCCTCCCATCATCCCCAGACATCACCTTCTGCTCCCCAAACCTTGCCCCCACTACACCCTGGAGAGTGGTCAAAACCCTAGGTTCTGATCACCTTCCAATCATCATCACTACCAAAACTAGAATCACTCCAGCTGGCCACAAACACAGATACACTAATTATAAGAGAGCCAACTGGGAGGCCTTTGTAACTGAAACAGAACAACATTTCGAAACACTAAACAGTACACCCATCACAAACATCAACATCGCTGTGCACACTTTCAGTACAAATATACAAAACGCAGACAAAAGACACAGCCGTAGAGGCAACAGAAAGAGACACAACCCCATCTTCACACCAGAAATTCAAGGCCTCATCAGACAATTGGACACACTGCGACACTCCTCAACACCCCATACACAAGACACCGTATAACAAATACAAGAACTCAACACTCAGATAAACAATAAAATTTCAGAACGGTAAACACTAACCTGGAAAAGTTACCTCCAAACACTTGACCACAAAACAAACATCAGCAAACTCTACAAAACACTAAACAGCATCACACTTTCCAACAGCAACACCACACAATCACATGCTGCCATCACAACAACAGACACCATACACTCAAACAAACAACAAGCAAACACTCTCATCAATTACTTTTCACAAGTCAATCATCTAAACCCCCATCCCAGAGACAGACGTATCATCCGACATAAGAGACAGTTCCCCACAGACCCAGACTATGCACCTTTCACTTACAACCAGACGAAGCACATCATTGGCAACCTTAAGCACCCGTCTGCCTGTGGACCAGACAACATAAGCAACATTCACCTTAAACACCTTGGACCACAAGGCATACAAGCACTCACCAACGTATCAAATTACAGCTACCCACACAACATAATACCCAACATCTGGAGGCATGGCATTATCATCACTATCCCTAAACCCAGCAAAGACCCCACGTTACCCTCCTCACACCGCCCTATCACACTCCTCTGCACCCCCTCTAAAATCACTGAACGACTGGTACTACAACTAGTCACAACCTCACATTCCCCTAGCCCAATTACAACATGGCTTTAGGCCACTACACTCCACAAACACCCTTTTTACAGACCTTACACAGAGAGTTTTCGATGGCATGAATTCAGCTAGGCCACCACATAGAACACTCTTAATCACACTAGACATCAGCAAAGCTTTTGATGCCATCCCCCGCCACAACCTCACAAACAAAATACTCAACACAAACATGCACAATAACACAAAAAGATGGCTGGCAAACTACTTAGCAGGAAGATGTGCCCACGTAACATTTGCCGGTCGGTCTTCGAACATCAGAAACTTCACAAACAGCGTCCCCCAAGGATCTGTTTTGTCCCCTACACTCTTTAACCTTTACATACACGACATACCTACACCCCACACACCACAGATACACATAGCTTCCTATGCAGATGATATTACATTTACATGTACACACCAAAACGCAAACACAGCTGCACACATCATCCAACCTTACCTCAACACACTACACGAATGGTTCACCACAAACAGGCTCAAAATAGCCCCAGCCAAATCTACAGTGACCCTTCTCACAAACTGGACAGCAGAACACAGTCACATCCCACACCTCACCATAAACAACACTCCCCTACCACACACACACACACACACACACACACACACACACACACACACACACACACACACACACACAATCCTTGGTGTAACATACAATACATCAATGTCATTTAAACAACACATCACAAACATTAAAAATTAAATAACACCAAGACTCAATGCGTTGAGGTCACTTGCCCATATAACATTCGGACACAACAAAGAAACCACCACCACAGTATACAAACAATACATACGTTCAGTGATGAATTATGCAAGCCCTGCCTGGGCTCCTAACCTCACCAAAACACACTACAACACTCTACAGACCATACAGAACGAGGCCCTAAAAATAATCACAGGCTGCACAGCTACTATACCCACAGACCACCTACATCAAGAAACCAAAGTTCTCAAAGTCAAAGATCACCTAGACATGAGAGGCACCCAGTTTCTTGCTGCAGCCTCCACAAATCCACAACATCCACTATATTACATGGCAGCACATCTACCCACACCAAGGAACATCAAAACAACACCCAGCACACGATACCATACACAAATACTGTCATCTCTCTCCCCTCGCCCATCTCAGACCAGCTTCCAAAAGCATATCCACACTCAGATCACTCGCCGCTCCATTCAGTCATTTAAGACAACACACAGCTGCATGCACGGCCTCCTGACATCCACCCTTCTGAAGCCTATCTCCCTCGTGAGGACAGGGTCCACTTGGCCAGGCTGAGATGTGAGCACCAGCCAGCCTCTTAAACTACCAGAAGAGGTTGGATGACTCTGTCGCTGATGCCTGTCCAGGATGCAACACAGCACCCCACACTATTAAGCACATTATGGAAGACTGCATTGCACACGATCACCTACGCCAACAACACAACATACACTCTTTGAGAGCTCTGTGGGAAAGCCCGGTCTCGGCCATGGCCTTCCTAAGGGACTCGGGGCTGTTTGGCCAGACTGCCTAGGGAACAACTATACTACTACTATTACCCTATCCACTAGTACGCTGATGATTCCACCCTTCACCTTTCCATTTGTTTCCCACAACGTCCACCTCAGCAGTTACTTCAACAAACAAGGGATGAGGCTATGGCACACCTAATATCTGACTTGGCTCATATCTCCGACTGAGGTAAAAATAATCTTGTTTTTAATGCACCAAAGACTCAGTTCTTACAAAATCTTCCACAGGAGTACCCACTAATGTTTGATAATATCCAGCTCAGTCCTGCATCATCCTTGAACATGCTTGGGGTTTCATTCACTCGGGACTTATCTTGGAAAGATCACATTACATCTCTTGTAAAATTTGCCTCCAAGAGATTACGTGTCCCAGGCCTACTTCGTACCTTCTTTACCCCTGCAAAGTTGTTGACTTTATACATGGGTTTTATTCGCCCCTGTGTAGAGTACAACTCTCATTTGTGGGGAGGCTCCCAACATACAGCTCTTCTCAATAGGGTGATGTCATAGGCTTTTTGTCTCATTAACTCTCCTCCTCTTACTGGCTCCCTTCAGCTTCTGTCTCTTCACCGCACTGTTGCATATTTATCTCTTTTTTATCGCTACTTCAATGGTCACTGCTCCTCCAAACTGTCTGGTTGCATCCCTCCACCTCTATGATGGGCGCGTAGCACCCGTCTAGCAAGAAACTCTCATCCTTTTTCTGTCCATCTCTCTAATGCAAGAGTTAACCGTTACTCCCAGTCCTTCATTTATGCAACAGATCAACTCTGGAACTGTCTCCCTCGGTCTGTGTTTCCTGCTTTCTATGATCTCCAGTCTTTCAAACGCAGTGTGTCCAGGCATCTCGAAATGATCGGATCTTGAATTTGGCTCTCATTTGTATTGTTTTGTTATTTTCTTGGAAGGAATAGTTTGTGGGCTCCAGACCTTTGGTTCCTTCTTCCTTGCATTAAAGAAAAAAAAATCAGTTTATACTATATACCTCAGGACCACTGTAATATATATATATATATATATATATATATATATATATATATATATATATATATATATATATAAAATATTATAGAAAGAGAGAGAGAGAGACGGTATATGTATATGTAACGCTCCTGACTGGGAATCGAACCTTGGACCTCTTAGATAGAAGTCATGCACAGATGCCACTCGACCACGGCGTGATAAAAACTGTGACACCTGATTTTTTTGACATACCAGATAAATCCATTATGGGAGGATATATATTTCAGTCACAACACATTAAGATCATTTCACAGCCCCACGCAACTTGGCAAGCAAGAGAGCAGTTTTAATCTATCTCAGACACAACACGAGCGTTTTTAGATGATCCTAGTGTGCTGTGACTGAAATATATCCTCCCATAATGGATTTACCTGGTTCGTCAAAAAAAAAAAAAGAAAAAAAAAAGATTTTTCAGCTTTTTATCACGCCGTAGTAGAGTGGTATCAGTGCCTGACTTATATCTAAGAGGTCCAGGGTTCGATTCCCAGTCAGGAGCGTAAAAATATATTTGTACACGCGTGAAATGTGTCTCTCTCCAATATATATATATATATATATATATATATATATATATATATATATATCCATTATCTAAACCTGGGTTGCCCTATGAGGAGCGTAGGAACCCGGGGCTAGGCAAGTTCGTCCTGACATTTAAGATGAGAGTGACCAGCCTCACTCATCCCTGAGTGGCAATACATGAGCAATAAGCCCCAACCATCCCTTGGATACAAACCTACACAGGATCAATCCGATTGGAGTGCCTTAACCCGCCCCGTCCCGGCCACTTTTCGACCACTGGTACCCCCCAATCCCAGGCAATTTTCGACCTTTTTTTTTTTTTGCTAAAACTTTCGCTTTTGGTGAGAAACATCGAAAATTCATAGAGAAATCGCTCACCTGAGGTTTAAAATACTCATTACAGGTAGGAGAGCCTCCTTACTTTACTGGGTTTTCTATCAGGCTGGCACAAAGAAAACGAGTTCTATGGGAGGATAACTATTTCACACCACTCATAAACGGTATTTATTTATTTACTGTTACGAATTTATATGTAGTACGGGAGTATATTGGTTTTCAAGCAGTAATATAGGCATTATAAGCATTGTTTCACTCACTAATACCTGACCTTTTTTTGCCACATTACCTGATCATCATTTCTAACTGTTTCTTCCTCTAATGCTATGTAAAGTTTGTCCTCCACATTGTCATTGATTGGGGAATCACTCTGTCCCTGAATTTCGTACCATGGCATGACATGGCTATACTGGCCAGGTCACTGATAACAGGTGAATTGCTGAGAAAAGGGCATGCAGGGGGGGGGAGGAGGTCATGCTGGATAAGGCATCGTCCCTGCTGGCATCTTGTTGAGGCAGGTGTCCCGTGTATACGTACCAAAAATGACTCGCGAAAATTGAAAATTGTGGAAATTATGAACCTTGCAATTGCAGGACGTTGAAGTACGTCCTCGGGATTAGCTGTGACAAAACGTGAGGACGTGGAAGTACGTCCTCGGGACGGCGCGGGTTAAATACCTACTATACTACCAGGCGCCATAATTTGGCTATATGGTTACCACCCAGCGTAGTAAATGGTTTCCTGGTGTACAGGAAACCATTTGGCTTGTCATTCAGGTAGAGTCATCCATAGGCAGAAGGAAGAGGAAAGAGTGAAGGAACGAAAGACAGAAGAGAGAGTGTAAAGTCACCCACAGGCAGAAGGAGGAGGAAAGAATAAAGGAAAGACAGAAGAGGGAGGAAGGAAGAGAGGAAGGAGCATATATTCTTACGATTATTAACTTAAATATTTTTGAAAAATAATAATAGATAAATAAATAATTATGTGAAAAAAAAAGCATAAACAAGTGTAAAAACCATTTCGATAACATGCAGCGGGAGTTGGGATAGGAGGACCAAAAAGGAAAGTAACAAGAGGGCGTGGCATTGATACTACTGCACACGTCATGTGATATAACTTGCCTCGAAGATCAGCACTATCCCCCCTTTTTTTTATAGTACAATGACACAGGTAAAGGGCACGTTAAAAGAGAGAGAGAGAGAGAGAGAGAAATAAATACATAAATTCCTGCTATACATCTCTTGTGAAGATGTTCCCCACCTAAAATCATTACAATGAAAGCTTAGAATATTTCCTCAATCTTAAGTCTTTTGACACAAGGGTTGAGGTATGTATAGTATTTTTTTAAGAATGTGGCAAAGAAAAGCCTCCAAATCAAGAACTATGGGGAGGAAATTTAAACTAACAGGGTCATGATCACTGCGAGTTGTGTGTGTACACTGAGGAGAGGAAATTTAATAAAGTTAACCAGAGAGAGAGAGAGAGTGAGAGAGAGAGAGAGAGAATGAGACAGAAGGGAGAGACAGTGAGGCAGAAAGGGAAGAAAAATGAAATAGATGAAAGGGGAAGTAAAACAAAGGATAAACAAAATGAGACAGTAAGTAGAGAAAATGAAAGCAGGAGACAAAATGGAGCAGAAGCGAGAAAATAAAACGGAAAGGAGAGAAAATAGAGCAGAAACTAGAGAAAATGAGACAGAAGGGGGGATACTAGATAGAACAAAGAGAAAATGTGACAGAGGGGAGAGAAAATGAGAGAGTAGATGAGATTGAGGCGCGAGAGAAAATGAGAAAGAAAAGAGAGAAAATGAGACAGAAGGGGCAGAAAACAGAAAATTAAATGATGGGAAAGAAGTAGAAATTTCGGAATCCTTCAGCCCGAGAGGTCTTTCTTCCTGACAATGAATAATTTCGTGTGGTGGTAGCAAGAGTGAAGGAAGACTATGTGCCAAACCGACCAAGCCATCCAGTCCTCCCTAAATTTATTTATGTATTCTTCTTCAATTTTCTTTTAACCCCTTTCCTCAGATGACGTTCTTTCATTCTTTTCATGTTACTTTCAGATGATTAACCTTAGAAGAGACTTTTCGAACTGACAGGGTTTGATATGACTTACATTTAGCTCTTCAGAACTAGAACCCTTCCTGAGATGAACAAAACTGTGGGGGTGGAGGGGTAGCAGGAATAAGAAAAAAAAAAGTACCTCAGAAGGCTTGGACACCTCTAGCAATTTTTCCCTGGCAACTGCAGACGAGTTTATTTTGGTAAGCACGAGAATAGCAACATGAGTGTTAATAGGGCCACAATTAATTTTCTATTCTTGCTAACGCCAGACGATTTGTTTAAGCTAAGATTGTGTCGTAGAAGCCTGGGGGTGTTAACCATTTAGTGGCAAAGGAGGCAAGGTGTGTGGCGTGACTTAACTCTTAATACGTGACTATTGACCCACTGCCAAGCCCCCGCACCCCTCACCACCTTCCTTGACGTCACACACACACACACACACACACACACACACACACACACACACACACACACACACACACACACACACACACACACACACACACACTTCACCCTGTCTTTCCCACTGCTTATGGCCTCCAATGTTTTAGGTGTAGTGTGGATACTGATTTGGGCTTTCATTAGTTAAGCCTCGTGGACGCGACAAGTTTTAAGCCTTTGTATATTTGATTTCTTGTCATTTTTTAACAGATGAATCACAAGAATTCTCTGCACAGTCAGATAACATGATAAGGCCACAGTGTCCTAGGGGATGGAGAAAGCTCCAAAATATGGTTAACCCCAAGCGATTTTATTAAGGTCAGGAGAATTGAGAAAACAAGCAGGAATCCCGGGACAAGAAGCGAGTGTCATAGAGGAAAGACTGGAGAGATCCAAAGCTGTTTCAGCACGTGGAAAAACTTTTTCAGCTTTAGTACCGGAGATTATTTTAATATCCTTAGGAGTGGCATCTTGTCGTGTAAGGGTTAAGAACAGTACTGCAGCACTTTGAAGACTTCAGAAATCCTAAAAATTTCATTAATACAACTGCCAGATGATTCTATTCACGTCAGAAGAATGGAGACAATAACAACGAAATGTGATACGTGAGGCGATTGTCGCAGGGGAAGGAGGAAGGAGGAGGGAGTTCCTTAATGCAGCAGGGAGCGATCGATGTCCCTCACCACCACCACCACCACCACGAAGGACGGGGGTCAAACTCAGTGGAAAAACAGTGCGAGTCGGTGAGGACGCGTCGGGGTTACCTGTGAGAAGGTGAGAAAGTGAGCTGAGATAACAAATAACAGACGAAATAAAAGATGAGATTGAGGCTAGTCGGAGTGATGTGATTAGTGAACTAAAAGAGTCTGATGACATTGAAGGAAAAAGGTGAAACGGCGAGGATATTCGAGGCTACCTGTGAGAGGCTGTGAAAAAAAAGGAGGAAACATATGGAAAGATATAAATTGTAAAATTATGATTGGATGAGAATGTGAAAACTTTAAAACAAGAGACATGTAACAAGATGAGGATGTGGGGAAAAAAACGATATTGTCCATGAAGGGCCTAGAAATGAAAAAAAATAGAACAAGAGGTGGAGTCAAGGCACAGCAAACCCGTCCCCGGCAGTCATTTTAGTACTAACGGATAAACGCAACAGGATATCTAATCAAAGATGTCACATATCAAATTTAGAGTAAATCGGATGAAAATTTACGATTTTATGTCCTTTTGATATTTCAGGCCCAACCCACCTGATACTGACCCCCTACAGCTGACTGGGGGGTGACCCCCCCCCTGATGTAATGAAGCATGTTATAGGATGCAGATTTGAAAGGTGCACCTTTGTGGTTTGGTTTCATGTCGACATGACGAATTTGAAAGGAGTTATAGCGAAAACACGATATTTGTTTACATTTTAGTTTTTCATTTTGGGGGTCTACAGGCTGGGCCTTGGCCCAGTTTGGCCCAGAATTTAATCAGGTGATCAGAACGTCATCGCCCATCATCGCTGTGATTTTAGTCAAATTGCATCAGTAGTTTTCGGGTAAAGTTGTTAACAGACAGTCAGTCAGACAGACTGATGCACAGCCAGGCAAACAAACAGACAGACAAACCAAGTAAAAACAATACCCGTCCCCGAGCACTCCCAGGGGCTGTGACGGGTAATAGAAAAACTAGAAATGACAGTGGGATGTGAGCATGAAAAGGACGTAAGAGAACAGAGAGAAAGAGAGAGAGAGAGAGAGAGAGAGAGGGGGGGGAGAGAGAGAGGGGGGGGGACGGAAATATGGGGTGGGTTAGGTAATGCTGAATTATATTAGGTAGTGTTTGAGTAGGTAGTATAGGGCAATGTGATGTTGGGTAATGTGCTGTTAAATTGAGTTTGTTTAGTTTAGGCGAGGTAAGTTGGGTGGTGTTAGTTCGGCCTTTTCTGGGTTGCGATAGGTTGTGTTATGTGGTGATGTTAAGTTAGAGGGGGTTAGTTCAGGTTTCGGTAGGTCTGGTTGAATTTAATTAGGTTGGATTGGGCGCTGTCAGATCAGATGGTCTTATAAAACTGTCAGACTGACTGGTTTGTAGTACTTATTATCAAATAAGACTGAAAATTTATTGGAAGTTTAGGAGATGACAGAATAGCTAAAACTGTATTACGAAATGTTGAATCAGATGGTGTCAGATGACATGTTGTACATCAAAATGTACAACAAGAAAAGAAACGAAAATCTGTCATATTAACTTACCAGCAGGGGTACCTGGCGTTGCCCTGCCCAAGAGGGCGAACACTCTAATCCCCTTTGTTCTAGTTCAGTCTTTCTTTCTATTCCAGAAAGACCATGTTCCTCTTATGCTTTTGATCGGGGATTATCAGAGGTCCAGGAACTTTCCTTTTCAGCTTTCGCAGAATAACGCACAGAATTTGTATGCTACCGGTGACCTCAAATGACCTCGGAGGTCAACCTCACATAGCTGGGTCCAGTCGTTCGAGCGTGTATTACCGGTTACCTGAAATGACCTCCGATCAGTAACCTCAAATGACCTAGGAGGTCAACCCTACATAGCCTATTCCGACCTTGAGGTCATGTGAGTCTCCATGCCAAAAATTGGACTGCAGGGATATCCGGCGTTCCCCGGGCCAAAATGGCGAATATTCTATCGGTGACCTCGAATGACCCAGATCTGAATTTTGTCTACTCTAAAACCATCCCTGGGTCACCCTGATTCAGAATATATATGGGTCTGGGGGTCTCTGGCTCATGGTTTGGGCGTGATTGAAGAACAAACAAACAAACAACGTGGCTCTTTTAAGTATATGTATTTAATCCAGTGGCTTCTTTCACAGTTGTTCTTTGTGCTCTAAGACGAGATTTTTTTTTTTTTTTTTTTTTTTTTTTTAAGGCCCGGAGAGCCTCTCGAACTGAAGAGATTAATCAGGGCTATGTCTGAAGTAGCCAGCCGAAAGTTTCCTCATGGCCAAGTAAAGCTGTCTGGTGGCTGTATAGTCAAAAACTGTCGTGTCAAAACAAGTGATATCTTATCAAGTGGTGGCAAGTCTAGTGTTGCCAAATGTTATGGCGTAAAATTAAGTGGTGTCAAATTTAATGTGTCTAATCAAATTGTGTCAAATTTGATGGTACCAAGTCAAGTGGCATCAAATATAGTTGTATTAAATCTGGCTGTGTCAAACATAGCGGCGCCAAATATGGTAGTGTCTAAACTACCTGTGTCAGATTAAATTTTGGTGGTGTAAATCTGATGGTGTCAAATCTAGTGATGTCATACGATGTGGTTTCCCCAGTTGTGATTGGAGTTGGCAACAGTGGCATGGTATGACGTGATCGTTGCCAAACGCTGGATAGAACCCCCCCCCTCTTTTCTCTCTCTCTCTCTCTCTCTCTCTCTCTCTCTCTCTCTCCATTAGTTCGCCCGTCTAACTACCTACCAACCAAGTTATTTGTCTGTTTTCTTTCTGTTTATTTCATGCTTCTAGTCTGTTTACCTGTTTGTATAAACCTATCTACATATCTGTCAGTGCATTTACCCTCCTATTTATTCATTATCACATTTGTTTATCTGTTTATCGAATATTCTTTAAAACTGTACGATAGAAAATGGACTAGTGTAATAATGTAGTTATTTGTTACAGCAACATATAACTGAGGAGTATAAGATTTGTTTTCAGAGAGAGAGAGAGAGAGAGACTGCTTGATGTGTGTGATGTGTGTACATGTATGTGTTTATCTGTTTGTGTCTGAGTATGTAAGCTCATGTTTATGTGTGGACACAAAAGAAAATCTATCGCGCAGGTACTGTACAATGCGACACCACTGCCGAGCAATCCGTGTTGGCTGTATGTTATGGTGGGGGTTGATTGAAACACTTAGGAAGGCATCGAACCAACAGTGCCTGATGCTTTATTTTTCTGTGAGCACTATAGGAAGATGTCAATGTAAAGATTTATTGACATCCAGAGTAATAGCAAAGTTGCCATGCTCATGGACGTTTTCTCTCTCTCTCTCTCTCTCTCTCTCTCTCTCTCTCTCTCTCTCTCTCTCTCTCTCTCTCTCTCCATCGTCTAGAAATATAGAAATACAAGATGGGCAGAAGCTTGACTTGAGAGAGAGAGAGAGAGAGTTACATAGATACACACACCAAGCAGACCTTACGGTCCCTAAGAGGCTGTCCGGCCATAACACTGTTAAAATACTTAAGTTATTAAAATACCAGAAAAAGAAAGCACTGTAGAAGGCTCTGTCCCTCATCCTCTAGACCAATAGTTTTCAATCTGGGGGGGCGCCCCCTTAGGTGAGCGTGAACAATTTCCAATGGGTGTGCAACGACTCACAGAAGAAATAGAGTGCCCTGAACAAGTGTGTGTGTGTGTGTGTGTGTGTGTGTGTGTGTGTGTGTGTGTGTGTGTGTGAGCCACGATGAAGCATTGATTTGTATTCAGTATTTATATCGGCTGCTTCAACCTTCAAAAAACATTTTTCTTCGTACCCGTGTAATAAATTGGTTTTTCCTTTTCTGTATGTCACCTGGTCACCTTCCTATTTTGTTTTTCTTTCTTTCTCCACCGAATCTGGTCATTTTGAGAAAAAATTAAAGATACCAAAAAGTCTTATATTGCATCTTGGACCGCATCCCAGTTAAAATTTAAACGTCCTTCAACTCCCCCTCCTATCTCCCCAAAAGGGGGGATAGTAAATTGCAGGAGAAGGATTAATTCAGTTTGTATTCACCGGGAATAACGTCGACTTGAAACTGCAGCACAAATAAATACCAGTAATTCGGGAATAAATTCATGGAGTAAGACGATGACAGGCAATGGGGTGGGGGCAGATATTTGGACCAAGGCTAAGGGGGGCCTACCCGAAAAAGGTTGAGAACCGTTGCACTTGACCCTTCTGCCTTTACTGCACAAAAAAAAAAGAAAAAAAAAGAAAAAAAGGAAAAGTAAGAGTGGCACTGTGCAGGGTTTAAAAAGCATGAAGTTTCATAGGATTGGCAGAAAGTACAATGTAATGGAAATGGAACAGCTAAGCATACTGTACAGTCTCATATTAATTCAAATCTTACCCTATTGCATGCACTTTTTATTATTATTATTATTATTATTATTTATAAAGATAGAAGAATATGTGAACTGTATACTCGGCTTGTGGGAGGAGCTGGCTGAATCGGTAGAGAAGCGGCCTGCAGTCCTAATGGACCCAGGATCAAATCCCGGCTGGGGCAGGGAACAGTTTAAGGATTTGAATTTCCTAACAAGCAGACTGTCCTGATCTACCAGATGACCAGCTGACATGTAAAAATACCCCCGCTAATACCAATACACCAGTCCTGTATGAGACAGCCCTAGCATGTATTCAATATGGACGGTGGGTGTTATCGCCGAAGTGGTGACATGTGGAGGTGTAGGAGGACTACTGGGCCTTGGGATAGGTCACTGCCCCCAAGAAATAGGCCCTGAAGGCTTTGCCCAGAGTCGGACACGTAAAAAAAAAAAAAAAAAAAAAAAAAAAAAAAGCTGCTACGTATATATGCAAATATCTGCACACTGATGTATGTGCACATAATGCCTAGGCTCAAACATGTCTCTGTCTGTATTTGGTCACAAATATATACATATGCATATATACCTATATACATATCCTTGCTTCGTGTCCCGAGAGAACAGACAAGGATAAGCGTCCGTTGGTGACGGCGATGGCCACACCTGAGAGCAAATTCAATCAGGTCAGCCTTCCTTGCTTGCAGTTTCATACCAAATCCTCAGGTTGTGGTCTCGAATTAACTTTAAATAGATTGATTCGATATTGCTGAAACGGTTGAGTATCTTAAAACATTCAATTAGTCATCCCTTGAGAGAGAGAGAGAGAGAAGTGTGTGTGTGTGTGTGTGTGTGTGTGTGTGTGTGTGTGTGTGTGTCTGAGTTTAAAAAGCGCTAGTAATAAAGTAAATGGAATAACGAGCTTTCATCTCGTTTCAAAATATCTTCAAGACAATCTATCGGTAACAGTGAAGAAAGAAGCATACAGGGGACATGCACGTGACGTCATCAGTGACGTCAATGGATGTTTTTTCGCCATAATGGACGGTATCGATGCGAGATTTTAGTATTCTAGTGTTAATGAACAACTGACTGCGTATTATTAGAGGAGCGGTCACTCTACAACCATAGTTATTTCCTGTTCGGCGACAGGTGGTAAAAATTGCCAGAAAAATAAACATGGTGGATCATGTCCCCGTCAAAACATGCATGGTTTAGGCTAGGTTGTGATTCTATCCCCGTGCTTTATGCTTCTCAGACTTTTCCTTGTTACTTTACGTATATATATATATATATATATATATATATATATATATATATATATATATATATATATATATATATATATATATATCTGATTTTTCACAAGTTAATCGTGAATCACTTGCATGACCGTGGCTGATCGTTTACCCATCGAAGTCTAGTTTTGTTAACTTGTGGACCGTTCCCAGTACTGTACTTTCTAAACGCTTTCTTGTTATTTCATACACGTATTTTAACTTTTTAAATGCCTTTGGTAAAGAATTATTACCGTGGGGCAAAACTATAGCTGCATTATACAACACAAATAACTGATAATTGACTCCATCAACTAACCTCTACGGGTGACATGTTTTCCTGGTTAGTCGTCGAGACTTCCCTGTACTAAGCGCCTACAGTACGTTACCCTGTTATATTACACATATAATCTTCGTTGCTGAATGAGTACGATAACGAAAGGTTACCACGATGCACAGCCAGTATTAAATATTATGACAAAATTAATCATGAATCGCGCTCACGACCTAATCTCAATGTGCCTTAGTAGGTCGTGTACCTGTTAAAACACAATTAGAATAGGTTAGGTTATGGTCGGCTCCACATTTTGTATTATTTCAAATCCTTTACCTGTTATTTTGAGCATGTATTTTACTGAAAGAATATAAAAGCATTCTCGTACGTATGGGTTCCACGACCTTGGTGGAGACTTCCACACGACGAGTTTCGTTACCCATCCCTCCACGAACTGGTCGTGGGCTTCGAAGCTTGTGTATGCTTTAATTATTTGCGGCGAAGCCGATACGTCTATAAGCTATACGAGTACATCTGGGGGATCTCTCTCTCTCTCTCTTTCCCACTCTTTCTCTCTCTCTCTCTCTCTCTCTCTCTCTCCTTTGAGAAAAGTTCAAATATCTACTCCTGGGAAGCTCTGAGCAATTTTCTTATGAAATACAAAGTAGCTCACCTTGAAATTTTGAGTTGATTTAACAAGTCACCTGTTGTGTCAGCTGACGCATCAGCTGACTATTAGCCAGTTTTCAATTTCGGCTACGAAGAGGCATTTTAGCGACTTTCTCATGAAATACAAAGTTCCTCAGCTTGAAAATTTGAGATGATTTGACATATCATTTGTTGCATCAGCAGATGCATCAGCTGATTATTTAGCAGTTGTCAGTTTTGGCCACAATGAGGCATTTTAATAAAAAGAGTAACGCAAATTTTATAAGATTCAAAGACGGAAAATTTTATAAATTGGGTGCAGGAGTTTCGCCCATGTCAGTGAAGACAATCTCATCTTGTTTTGTCTATTGTGTAATAGGACTGTTTGTTCATGAGGTAATTATACAAGTCAGGGGGGGTCAAGTCTGGCAGATCTTCCAGTTTCATGTCCACCGATCCATTTTTACTTCCTTGAACAATTTGCATAGCAAATTGTAGGGGTTCTGCGCACTAAAATTAATGTTGTCTTTGTAATGATGCCTCACTTCTAAATGTCTAACTGCCCCATTATGCTTAATTTGCAGCTATGTTTGTATTGAAAGGTAGTGTTCTCGTCTTTGTACCGTCCAACATGGAGTTTAAAACAAACCCATTTCACGACTGCATGCTCTCTATATAGGCCACTAATGCCACCTCTCAGATGCAAACTACAGTAGTATATGAACTGTGATACAGTTCAAGCTAATTGCTTAACATAAAAGTAATGAAACATGCAAACTTATCTCTAAATGCCTAACAAAATAATAAATGATTTGTCTACGATTACATAATAAAGTAGACATACAAATGAACATTGATAATGCTGTAATGTTTTATAATACACAAAATTAGGTTAATATGCAATAAGTAGATATACAATAATACGAATAATATCCTAATGCAGAAAAGTAGATGTGCAAATTCTTCCTATGCATTCAGAGAAAATATGGAAACTACATACGCAATCCTGTGACATGCCTGCCAGTTTGAAAGAATTACTGCATCATAAACGAAGCAAGTAGCCCGATGTAAGAACCAAATGATCGCAACAGTAATATATGTCAAGGGGTGACATCCCAGGATATACACAGTGAGTAGTAGTAGTAGTAGTAGTAGTAGCAGTAGTAGCGCACAGGAACTCATTCCCCAACATGTAGGCCTATTAAGATATCAAAGCGATGTCTGTCCACCTTCCCCTATTTTGTATCTTTTACGAGATTTGGAGGGAACTGAACCTACGACTACTGGTGGAAAATTCTGTAGCTGAAGACATTACCAAGGAAGCAAACGAACTGACCTGAGATGTTTCGTTGGAATCCATGTGCTCACTCTCCCCTATTTTTTTTTTTTTTTTTTTTGGGGGGGAGAGGGTGGCTGACACCCCCGAAGAAATAAGGGGATCAAGCTTCCCAAATATTGCATAACGGAAGAGAGTCCATTGTAAGGCTTATACAAAGACATGAAAGCCATCATTATCTACCCTCCTTTACCATTGCTGAAAATTTTTAATTTGGCGACGAAGCTCCCCCCCCCCAATAAAAAATCATGACTGGAAATTGTATACGGTGGAGGACCTTCGGAGTGGTCAGACGAACTCACCTGGGAAGTTTCATTCAAATCCATCTAATAGTCTAGGAGGGGTTAAGGTCCAGCCGCAAAGACAAACACACAGTCAGGTTGAACGTTGCGCAGCGACATGGACTTCTTGCTGAAAATGGTACCATCCTGCCTCAGATGATAAATAACGTTACGTAATTAACAAACTTAATAATTATAAGGTGGTCTTTTTTCCTGTGTCAGTCCTTACCCTCCCCCCCATCTCTCTCTCTCTCTCTCTCTCTCTCTCTCTCTCTCTCTCTCTCTCTCTCTCTCAAATGTATACAACTATTGCACATTTAGCTTTCTGAATTACACCAGTCTTTGCATAAAAACTTATAAACATAATTGGAACAAGTAAAACAACTTACAAAATAATAACATACATTTGACGAAACTTTGCAAGAACATTCCCTAGGGCTTCATCTGTTTATAAACGTTTCTATTTTCAAAGTTCCGAGAAATGTTTTATTTTCGAAATATTACGAACGTTTCTTTTCTATTACTGGTACCTCTAACAATTGGTTTTCTGTAAGGGAGCCAGGACAGCCTTCTTCGACCCTCACCACATGACAGTTTCTTCGCAAAATGAGATTATTCAGGTATAATAATAGTATACCATTGTCCATCTACTCTCCACAGATGTGTGGGCCGATTTTTATGCTACTTTGCAGGATCACGCCTACAGGATCTCTAATGTATATAGCATTTTCTTTATATTCTCAAATAAACAACGGGTGACGGAACAAACGAGCATAGGCCACCGTAGTCGGCCATTAAGCAAGGATATATTTAAAATTACGTGGGTAAATATACACACACATATATATATATATATATATATATATATATATATATATATATATATATATATATATATATTGTTACGGAACAGAGAAAGATAACGTACACTTTAAGTGAGAATGCTAAGAGTCACTACTGTCCCGTAAAGTTCCAGGTTCAAAACAAAAGAGTTAGGTAAAATTACAAGTTAAAGTTTAATGCTCAAACTAACAATAAAACATTCAGAGCTCATAAGGATAATGTAATGGCAAAAACAGGTTAAATATATGGTTAACTGCAATAGCCTCTATTAACACGAAATTGGCAAGAGTAAATTTATCTAAGTCAGCCCTGATAAAATGAGATACCAGATAATACTCAGTAAATGCCAGATAAATAATTACAGATACAAACTATTATCAAAAATGACTGACAAAGAACCCTACATAAATTACAAAAACTTCACTAGGCCTACAAATTAAACTTATGCTATACAGTACAAGAAAAAATGCAATAACAGTTATACTCAAATTACACACAGCTGGTAGATGGTTGGAGACTTCTTGAGCACTCACAATAATAATATCTGTACAGGGGAGGACAGAGATGTGAACAAAATGAGGAGCAGATCTAAGTGGCAATGATGCAGAGACTGAGCTCATTATATAGGGGCCGGCAGAGCCTGATACAACTTGTAAGAGGACGCGCAAATAAAAGCCATGGGGACATAGAGTTCACAATCCCGCTCTGGACAACAGAGAGAACGACTTACTCTACTATAACGGTAGAAGGGGGGGACTGAGGCAGAACACGCTCGTGATCAAACATGCAGCAACTGTGCGTTAAAATTAGACAAAGGATGATGAAATCATAGGCTATGTAACACCTCCCCACAAAGAAAAAAGAAATTTACAAAGGAAATTTCTTATTACTCTAAAACAATCTGTACATGGCATTACAGACCATCCAAAGGTCTTTCCTAATGTTACAAAAATGAGATCTCCCTAGCACGTTCAGTCATAGGTACTTGCCAGTATCCCTTTAACAAATCAAACTTACTTATGTACCTAGCCTTTCCGATCTTGTCTATGCAATCTTCCACACGAGGGAGAGGGTAAGTGTCTGTTTTAGTTATCTGATTAACACGTCTGTAGTCAATGCAAAGCCGCTGTGACCCACCTGGCTTAGGGACTAGAGTGACAGGAGAACTCCACTCGCTCTGACAGGGCTCAATCATCTTGTGGTCCAACAGGTAGCCAAGCTCCTTCTGGATGAGAGGAACTTTCACTGGGTTCACACGGTAAGGAGGCAATTTAATTGGCTTTGCGTCTCCAACATCGACATCATGCATCAACACAGTGGTTCTTCCTGAGTGGCACGGAACACTTGCGGGTACTCCTGCAGTAATGCCGAAAACTCCTGCCTTTCCTTGGGAGGTAGATGAGAAAGCTTAGTCTGGAGATCATTCATGATATCAGGATTCTTCCCCAAACTATCACTCAGGCTCATACTGCATGGGAGAGCTTCACTTGCAGACTCGGGTGGAACAGCTACAGTGCAGACTGGATTATTTTCGTCCCGCCTGTGATATAACTTTAGCATGTTGATGTGACATAGTTGCTTGCTCTTTCTACGATCTGGTGTGGCGATGACATAGCTGACATCACTGAGTTTCTTCTCCACGAAATAAGGACCACTAAACTTGGCTTGAAGAGGTTGCCCATGAACTGGTAGCAGAATCAAAACCTGATCTCCTGGCTGAAAGTGGCGTAACCTGGACTTCTTGTCATACCAAGTCTTCATCTTCTCCTGAGCAGCTCCTAAATTCTCTCTCGCCAGCTGTAAAGCAGTGGACAGCCGTTCTTTGAATTTCATCACATACTCCAGCAGGTTGACGTCATCTTCCTCCGACAGCCAGCATTCCTTGAGTAGCTTAAGGGGTCCTCTTACTTCATGGCCAAACAGTAGTTCAAAAGGTGAGAAGCCCAGTGATTCATTTGGAGATTCTCTTGCAGGAAACACAACGAATGGAAGACCTTTATCCCAGTCTTTCTGGTGTTCCAAACAGTATTTCTTGAGCATCGATTTGAGTGTTTGATGATATCTCTCCAACGCCCCTTGGGTCTGGGGATGGTAAGCTGAAGACGTGATCTGGGTGATGCCCAACTCTTTCAGAGACTGCTTGAAAACGTTTGACATGAAATTACTCCCCCGGTCTGACTGTACCTCCTTGGGCAGACCAAACTTTGTGAAGAACCCCAGCATTTCCTTAACCACGTTCTTTGCTGAGATGTTTCTAAGTGGAATGGCTTCAGGATAACGAGTAGCCATATCAATCATGGTCAACACATAAGAAAATCCTGAAGAAGTCTTAGGAAGAGGGCCCACAATATCCACCAACACACGGGTGAAAGGCGCCTCAAAAGGAGGAATGGGAACTAGAGGTGCAACCTTTTGGATCTGATTACACTTCCCCACAACTTGACAGGTGTGACAAGACTTACAATACCAGGAAACATCCCTGAAGATACCTGGCCAGTAGAAGTGTTTCAAAATGCGTGCCACAGTCTTCCTCACTCCAAGGTGTCCTGCCAAACTGGAATCATGAGCCACTCTAATGATATCCTGACTACAAACACGAGGGATGACAACTTGATGTACAACCTCCCATTCACAGTCGGCTGATGCTGTTGGGGGTCTCCACTTCCTCATAAGTACTCCTGACTTTACATAATAACAAGTAGAAGCACCAGCTGACTCTTCCTCACTGCAAGCAGAGTTAGCTAGACCTTTCAACTCAGGGTCAGCAACCTGCAACTCAACCAACTCTTGACGAGACAAATTATCAACACTACGGGGTACTGCCTCATCTGGTGAGTGGTCCAAATTAGCAAGAAAAGTGTCAGCTAGGATAACATCATCATCATCATTATCCTCTAAATCACCAGTAACTTTAGACTTAGCCCTAGTGACAGCACATGCAGGGAACACATCAGGGACATCACAATCCTGGGTCGCAGCCACTGGCTCACTAGACAACTGAGGAGCTGGACACACTTGACTTCCACCAATCTCATTTCCAAGTAAGAAAGTTACACCTGACATTGGGAGTGTCCCAACCAACCCAACCATAACAGAACCATTAACAAAACCAGACTCTAAATTCACTCTGCACAGAGGGACAGAGAAGTAATTATTCCCTACACCTTGTAAGATTACAGTTTCATCAGAGGAATTAACATTAGAGCCTAGAACACTGGTCAGCATAAGGGATTGGCAAGCACCTGTATCACGATATATTTGAACTGATTTCCTGTCATTACTGTCCAGAGGACTGACAAAACCATCAGACAGGAAATTAGCACATGAACTCTTGAGAGTGTCACCCACGTTACTGCTCAAGAGGAGCTCCATCATGAGAATTTAAGTTACCCCTCAAAGCAGGTTCAGTTAACTCAGTTAAAGAATTCTGGGAACTCTCAAGAGTGGACACTAGACCAATTGACTGAATATTTAAAGACTCCTTTTTGTTCACATCACGCTGTCTCCTGAAACATCTCTCCGTAGTATGACCAAGCTTACTACAATAAGTACATTTACTTTTCTGAAATCTAGAGGTGAAGCTGGTATTTACTTCCTGAGAAACATCATCCTTATTCTCTTTCCTGTTACCTGTACTCTGAGTAGAGGCAACGTACTGACTCTCAGCTTTCCTTTTTCCTCTAAAATATCTCTTGTGAGTGAGAACATACTCATCAGCTAAAACTGCAGCATCAGACAAATTATCTATTCTTTTCTCATCAAGATATAGGCTTACATCTTTATAAATACACCTTTTGAAATCCTCCAGCAAAATCATCTGCTTAAATTTACCAAAATCAGAATCCACATTCTTAGAATTTAACCACTGCTCTAACAGATCTTCTTTGATTTTTGCATACTCAACATGGGATTGCTTATCTTGCTTATAAGTTGTCCTAAATTTTACTCTATAAGCTTCAGGAACAAGCTCATAGGCCTTAAGAATCAAGCTCTTAACTACATCATAATTATCACATTGATCCTGAGGCAAAGATGCATAAGTTACTTGAGCTTTACCGGTGAGAACAGTTTGAAGGAGTACTGGCCAATACTCCTTAGGCCAATTAAAACCTGTAGCTACCCTCTCAAACAACTGAAAATACTTTGTTAAGTCAGATTCATTAAAAGGAGGGACAAGTTTAACATTTTTAGCCACATCAAAATCATCAGAGCTAGATGATCCAGTTCCACCTTGTTTCATGCGATACTCATGGTCTGCCTGAATCCTAGCAAGTTCAACTTGTGCGTGAAACTCAGCCTCCTTAGCCTTAGCCTCCTGCAGGGCTAGCTGTAACTTAGCTAATTCAATCTGCGTTTGCTCATTTGGAGGAGTTACATTAAACAAGCTTTTATTAATCATGGCAACAATTTGATCTTTAGACTGATGAGAGCGAACAACAAATCCCAATTGTTGAGCAACAATCTTAAGTTCATTCTTTGTTCTGTTTTCTATATCACACACTGTTTGTACATTTGACAAAAAATCTTTGGCTTCATCAAGTGTAGAAATAGTAGCCATCATGAATATATCACAGTCACAAAATATCAAACAATATCCTTATGATAATATCCTGAATATCCTGGCAGGGTCGCCAAATTTATGTTACGGAACAGAGAAAGATAACGTACACTTTAAGTGAGAATGCTAAGAGTCACTACTGTCCCGTAAAGTTCCAGGTTCAAAACAAAAGAGTTAGGTAAAATTACAAGTTAAAGTTTAATGCTCAAACTAACAATAAAACATTCAGAACTCATAAGGATAATGTAATGGCAAAAACAGGTTAAATATATGGTTAACTGCAATAGCCTCTATTAACACGAAATTGGCAAGAGTAAATTTATCTAAGTCAGCCCTGATAAATTGAGATACCAGATAATACTCAGTGAATGCCAGATAAATAATTACAGATACAAACTATTATCAAAAATGACTGACAAAGAACCCTACATAAATTACAAAAACTTCACTAGGCCTACAAATTAAACTTATGCTATACAGTACAAGAAAAAATGCAATAACAGTTATACTCAAATTACACACAGCTGCTAGATGGTTGGAGACTTCTTGAGCACTCACAATAATAATATCTGTACAGGGGAGGACAGAGATGTGAACAAAATGAGGAGCAGATCTAGGTGGCGATGATGCAGAGACTGAGCTCATTATATAGGGGCCGGCAGAGCCTGATACAACTTGTAAGAGGACGCGCAAATGAAAGCCATGGGGACATAGAGTTCACAATCCCGCTCTGGACAACAGAGAGAACGACTTACTCTACTATAACGGTAGAAGGGGGGGACTGAGGCAGAACACGCTCGTGATCAAACATGCAGCAACTGTGCGCTAAAATTAGACAAAGGATGATGAAATCATAGGCTATGTAACAATATATATATATATATATATATATATATATATATATATATATATATATATATATATAGACACACACACATACGTATATTCGTATACGCGTCTGTTAACATAGTAGGATATATATATATATACATATATATATATATATATATATATATATATATATATATATATATATATATATATATATATATATATATATATATATATATTGTTACATAGCCTATGATTTCATCATCCTTTGTGTAATTCTAACGTACAATATGCTGCATGTTTGATCACGAGCGTGTTCTACCTCACGCCCCCCTCCTCCCTTATAGTAGAGTAAGTCGTTCTTTCTGTTGTTCAGAGCAGGATTGTCAACTCTTTGTCCTCATGGCTTCATTTGCGCGTCCTTCTTACAAGTTGTATCAAGCTCTGCCGGCCCCTATATAATGAGCTCAGTCTCTGCATTATTACCACTTAGATCTACTCCTCATTTTGTTCACATCTCTGTCCTCCCCTGTACGGTTATTATTGTGATTGCTCAGGAAGTCTCCAACCATCTAGCAGCTGTGTAATTTGAGTATAAGTGATATTGCATTTGTTCTTGTACTGTATAGCATAAGGTGTTAATTCTTAGGCCTAGTAAGGTTTTTGGGATTCATGTGTTTTAGTGTCAGTCATTTCTGATAATATTTTGTATCTGTAATAATTTATCTTGCATTAACTGAGCATTACCCAGTGTATTTTCATTTTATCAGGGCTGACTTAGATAAATTTACTCTTGCTAATTTCGTGTTAATAGAGGCTATTGCAGTTAACCATATATTTAACCTGTTTTTTGCCATTACATTATCCTTATGAGTCCTGAATGTTTTGTTGTTAGTTTGAGCATTAAACTTTAACTTGTAATTTTACCTCTTTTGTTTTGAACCTGGAACTTTACGGGACAGTAGTGATTTTTAGTATTCTCACTTAAAGTGTACATTATCTTTCTGTGTTCCGTAATATAAATTTGGCGACCTCTCATCAGGATATTCAGGATAATATCATAAGGATATTGCTTGATATTTTGTGACTGTGATTTATTCATGATGTCTACTATTACTACGCTTGATGAAGCCAAAGATTTTTTGTCAAATGTGCAAACAGTGTTGGATGTAGAAAACAGAACAAAGAATGAACTTAAGCTTCTTGCTCAATAATTGGGAATTGTTGTTCGCTCTCATCATTCTAAAGATCAAATTGTTGACATGATTAATGAAAGCTTGTTTAATGTAACTCCTCCAAATGAGCAAACGCAGATTGAATTAGCTAAGTTACAGCTAGCCCTGCAGGAGGCTCGTGTTAAGGAGGCTGAATTTCAAGCACAAGTTGGACTTGCTAGGATTCAGGCAGACATGAGTATCGCATGAAACAAGGTGGAACTGGATCATCTAGCTCTGATGATTTTGATGTGGCTAAAAATGTTAAACTTGTCCCTCCTTTTAATGAATCTGATTTAACAAAGTATTTTCAGTTGTTTGAGAGGGTAGCTAGAGGTTTTAATTGACCCAAAAAGTATTGGCCAGTACTCCTTCAAACTGTTCTCACGGGTAAAGCTCAAGTAACTTATGCATCTTTGCCTCAGGATCAATCTGATAATTATGATGTAGTTAAGAGCTTGATTCTTAAGGCCTATGAGCTTGTTCCTGAAGCCTATAGAGTAAAATTTAGGACAACTTACAAGCAAGATAAGCAATCCCATGTTGAGTATGCAAAAATCAAAGAAGATCTGTTAGAGCAGTGGTTAAATTCAAAGAATGTGGATTCTGATTTTGGTAAATTTAAGCAGATGATTTTGCTGGAGGACTTCAAAAGGTGTATTTATAAAGATGTAAGCCTATATCTTGATGAGAAAAGAATAGATAATTTGTCTGATGCTGCAGTTTTAGCTGATAAATATGTTCTTACTCACAAGAGATATTCTAGAGAAAAAGGGAAAGCTGCGAGTAAGTACGTTGCCTCTACTCAGAGTACAAGTAACAGGAAAGAGAATAAAGATGATGTTTCTCAGGAAGTAAATACCAGCTCCACCTCTAGATTTCAGAAAAGTAAATGTACTTATTGTAGTAAGCTTGGTCATACTACGGAGAAATGTTTCAGGAGACAGCGTGATGTGAACAAAAAGGAGTCTTTAAATATTCAGTCAATTGGTCTAGTGTCCACCCTTGAGAGTTCCCAGATTTCTTTAACTGAGTTAACTGAACCTGCTTTGAGGGGTAAATTAAATCCTCATGATGAAGCTCCTCTTTTGAGCAGTAACGTGGGTGACACTCTCAAGAGTTCATGTGCTAATTTCCTGTCTGAAGGTTTTGTCAGTCCTCTGGACAGTGATGACAGGAAATCAGTTAAAATATATCGTGATACAGGTGCTTGCCAATCCCTTATGCTGACCAGTGTTCTAGGCTCTAATATTAATTCCTCTGATGAAACTGTAATCTTACAAGGTGTAGGGAATAATTACTTCTCTGTCCCTCTGTGCAGAGTGAAATTAGAGTCTGGTTTTGTTAATGGTTCCGTTATGGTTGGGTTGGTTGAGACACTCCCAATGTCAGGTGTAACTTTCTTACTTGGAAATGATATTGGTGGAAGTCAAGTGTGTCCAGCTCCACAGTTGTCTAGTGAGCCAGTGGCTGCGGCCCAGGATTGTGATGTCCCTGATGTGTTCCCTGCATGTGCTGTTACTAGGGCTAAGTCTAAAGTTACTGGTGACTTTGAGGATAATGATGATGATGATGTTATCCTAGCTGACACTTTTCTTGCTAATTTGGACCACTCATCAGATGAGGCAGTACCCTGTAGTGTTGATAATTTGTCCCGTCAAGAGTTGGTTGAGTTGCGGGTTGCTGACCCTGAGTTGAAAGGTCTGGCTAACTCTGCTTGCAGTGAGGAAGAGTCAGCTTGTGCTTCTACTTGTTATTATATAAAGTCAGGAGTACTTATGAGGAAGTGGAGACCCCCAACAGCATCAGCCGACTGTGAATGGGAGGTTGTACATCAAGTTGTCATCCCTCGTGTTTGTAGTCAGGATATCATTAGAGTGGCTCATGATTCCAGTTTGGCAGGACACCTTGGAGTGAGGAAGACTGTGGCACGCATTTTGAAACACTTCTACTGGCCAGGTATCTTCAGGGATGTTTCCTGGTATTGTAAGTCTTGTCACACCTGTCAAGTTGTGGGGAAGTGTAATCAGACCGAAAAGGTTGCACCTCTAGTTCCCATTCCTCCTTTTGAGGCGCCTTTCACCTGTGTGTTGGTGGATATTGTGGGCCCTCTTCCTAAGACTTCTTCAGGATTTTCTTATGTGTTGACCCTGATTGATATGGCTACTCGTTATCCTGAAGCCATTCCACTTAGAAATATCTCAGCAAAGAACGTGGTTAAGGAAATGCTAGGGTTCTTCACAAAGTTTGGTCTGCCCAAGGAGGTACAGTCAGACCGGGGAAGTAATTTCATGTCAAATGTTTTCAAGCAGTCTCTGAAAGAGTTGGGCATCACCCAGATCACGTCTTCAGCTTACCATCCCCAGACCCAAGGAGCGCTGGAGAGATATCATCAAACACTCAAATCGATGCTCAAGAAATACTGTTTGGAACATCAGAAAGACTGGGATAAAGGTCTTCCATTCGTTGTGTTTGCCGCAAGAGAATCTCCAAAGTAATCACTGGGCTTCTCACCCTTTGAACTACAGTTTGGCCATGAAGTAAGAGGACCCCTTAAGCTACTCAAAGAATGCTGGCTGTCGGAGGAAGATGACGTCAACCTGCTGGAGTATGTGATGAAATTCAAAGAACGGCTGTCCACTGCTTTACAGCTGGCGAGAGAGAATTTAGGAGCTGCTCAGGAGAAGATGAAGACTTGGTATGATAAGAAGTCCAGGTTACGCCATTTTCAGCCAGGAGATTAGGTTTTGATTCTGCTACCAGTTCATGGGCAACCTCTTCAAGCCAAGTTTAGTGGTCCTTATTTCGTGGAGAAGAAACTCAGTGATGTCAACTATGTCATCGCCACACCAGATCGTAGAAAGAACAAGCAACTATGTCACATCAACATGCTGAAGTTATATCACAGGCGGGACGAAAATAATCCAGTCTGCACTGTAGCTGTTCCACCCGAGTCTGTAAGTGAAGTTCTTCCATGCAGCATGAGCCTGAGTGATAGTTTGGGGAAGAATCCTGATATCATGAATGATCTCCAGACTAAGCTTTCTCATCTACCTCCCGAGGAAAGGCAGGAGTTTTCGGCATTACTGCAGGAGTACCCGCAAGTGTTCCGTGCCACTCCAGGAAGAACCACTGTGTTGATTCATGATGTCGATGCTGGAGACGCAAAGCCAATTAAATTGCCTTCTTACCGTGTGAACCCAGTGAAAGTTCCTCTCATCGAGAAGGAGCTTGGCTACCTGTTGGACCACAAGATGATTGAGCCATGTCAAAGCGAGTGGAGTTCTCCTGTCACTCTAGTCCCTAAGCCAGGTGGGTCACAGCGGCTTTGCATTGACTACAGATGTGTTAATCAGATAACCAAAACAGACACTTACCCTCTCCCTCGCGTGGAAGATTGCATAGACAAGATCGGAAAGGCTAGGTACATAAGTAAGTTTGATTTGTTAAAGGGATACTGGCAAGTACCTATGACTGAACGTGCTAGGGAGATCTCATGTTTTGTAACACTAGGAAAGACTTTTGCATGTTCTGTAATGCCATATGGTATGAAGAATGCACCAGCCACTTTTCAGAAGCTCATGAATGTTGTAACAGAGGGTTTGGCAGGGTGTGTTGTTTATATTGATGATGTATTAATCTTCAGTGACAATTGGAAAGATCACCTATGCCATGTCAGTAAATTTCTTGAGCGTTTGGTTCAGGCTAATCTTGTAGCTAATTTATCAAAGTGTGAGTTTGGTCAAGCTAATGTTCAGTACCTTGGATACGTAATTGGTGATGGACATGTTTCACCACTAGGAGCTAAGGTTCAGGTTATAGGTGATCTTCCCAGACCTAAAAGTAGGAAAGAGCTACAAAGATTTTTGGGAATGGTAGGTTATTACAGGAGATTTGTTCTTAACTTTTCTATTCTTGTATCACCACTTACAGACCTATTGAAAAAGGGAGTTAAATTTGTCTGGACTGATAACTGTGAATCCTTTTTCAACAAACTTAAAGCTATCCTATTAAGTCAGCCAGTGCTCGCTACTCCAAATTTTGCTAAGCCTTTTAAGATGTCTGTTGATGCAAGTGATACAGGAGCTGGGGCTGTTTTGCTGCAAGAGGATGATCAGGGTATTGAACACCCTGTATCTTATTACAGTAAGAAGTTCACTCCACCTCAAAAGAACTACTCAACTATTGAGAAAGAGCTTTTGGCCTTGATTTTGGGTTTACAGCATTTTTCATTTTATTTGTGTTCTGGTTTTGACCCCATAGTCATTTATACCGATCATAACCCACTGAAATTCCTTAGTAAGTTTAAAGATAAAAATCAGAGATTGACAAGATGGAGTCTACTTCTTCAGGAATATTCATTAGACATACAACATGTCAAGGGGAAAGAAAATGTTATTGCAGATTGCTTATCTAGACTTTAGACAGAGTGTTTTAGAGTAATAAGAAATTTCCTTTGTAAATTTCTTTTTCTTTGTGGGGAGGTGTTACATAGCCTATGATTTCATTATCCTTTGTGTAATTCTAACGTATAATATGCTGGATGTTTGATCACGAGCGTGTTCTACCTCACGCCCCACTCCTCCCTTATAGTAGAGTAAGTCGTTCTTTCTGTTGTTCAGAGCAGGATTGTCAACTCTTTGTCCCCACGGCTTCATTTGCGCGTCCTTCTTACAAGTTGTATTAAGCTCTGCCGGCCCCTATATAATGAGCTCAGTCTCTGCATTATTGCCACTTAGATCTACTCCTCATTTTGTTCACATCTCTGTCCTCCCCTGTAATGTTATTATTGTGAGTGCTCAGGAAGTCTCCAACCATCTAGCAGCTGTGTAATTTGAGTATAAGTGATATTGCATTTGTTCTTGTACTGTATAGCATAAGGTGTTAATTCTTAGGCCTAGTAAGGTTTTTGGGATTCATGTGTTTTTGTGTCAGTCATTTTTGATAATATTTTGTATCTGTAATAATTTATCTTGCATTAACTGAGCATTACCCAGTGTATTTTCATTTTATCAGGGCTGACTTAGATAAATTTACTCTTGCTAATTTCGTGTTAATAGAGGCTATTGCAGTTAACCATATATTTAACCTGTTTTTTGCCATTACATTATCCTTATGAGTCCTGAATGTTTTGTTGTTAGTTTGAGCATTAAACTTTAACTTGTAATTTTACCTAACTCTTTTGTTTTGAACCTGGAACTTTACGGGACAGTAGTGATTTTTAGTATTCTCACTTAAAGTGTACATTATCTTTCTCTGTTCCGTAACTATATATATATATATATATATATATATATATATATATATATATATATATATATATATATATATATATATATATATATATATATATACAAAGATATATATATATATATATATATATATATATATATATACACACACACACACACACACACACACACTCTGTATATCAGTGTATTCGTATACGCGTCTGTTAACATAGTAGGATATATATATATATATATATATATATATATATATATATATATACGCACAAGAACCTTGCGACCCCATCAGGTCGCTCAGCACTTGTTCAAATTAGAGCCATCTCTCTACCACTCTTTGCAGCAAGTGCTTTCTGGCCCAACAGGGCCGCAAAGCACCTTCCCAAATGAGAACGATTTCTGAATAGTTACCACTACCACCACCACCACCACCACCCTCATCAACACTACAACTACCACCACCATCACTATCGCCACTACCATCATCACAGTTACCACCAGCATCACCACTACCACCACCACCATCGTCATCACAGCAGTCATCACACCACCACCACCACAGTTACCACCATCACAGTTGCCACCACCACCATCATCACAGCTTCCACTACCATCACCACCACAGCTACCATCACCATCACATCTACCACCACCACCATCATTATCATCACAAATACCACTACCGCCATAATAGCCACCACCACCATCATCGTCACAGCTATCACCGCCACCTCCACGACCATCACAGGTATCACCACCCCCACCACCATCATCATCACAGTTACAACCACCACCATCACAGCTACCATCAACCACACCACCACCACTACATCTAACACCATTTTCTGTTGAATAAAATTCTCTTCATAGCATCAGTGAAGTAACTGACATTAGAATGTAATTGTAATCCCCCCCCCCTCTCTCTCTCTCTGACACTCATGAAATTCTGTGGAAATACCCTGCTGCCTCTTCTACTTGCGCGTATTGGACCAGTAAGGGAAACAGTTATTAGGGTCCAAAACATCATTTCAGAAAATATCAGTCGTAATCAAAATTTGAACTTGACCATCTGGGACACAGTTCCAACCTACTTGTCAAGGAACACCCTGACTATCCTTTTTCCAGTTTTGGCTCTGCTACACACACACACACACACACACACACACACACACACACACACACACACACTTTTCGAGACTTTTCGAGTTGCGTGGGGCCAAGCAAAAATCTAGATGACTGAAATATGTCATCAACTGGGCTCAGGCTGCAAAATATCTTCCCATAACGGATTTATCTGGTTCCTCACAGATTTAGGAGGTTCAGCTTTTATTACGCCAAACGACACAGTGCCTGGCCCCTATCTAGGATTCGCGGGTTCGATTCCCGACTAGAGTATTAAAAACTATCCACATGTGTACGCACGTGTAATGTGTTTCTCTGTCATATGGGAAAGAGCTTGTCTTAGTTGGGATAGGTTTAAACTGCTATGTCATGCTGAGTGAGGCTTAGCAAAAATCCAAATGACTCTAAAATATGTCATCATATTTCATTATTCATCTGATATACATTTTAAAATACAGTCATTATCACACCTTAGCCTTAGTTACATCTTCGCTGGAACCCCTTCCCCAACCATTTCTGCTCCTTCTTCCTCATCCTCACCGGACACACCTTCCTTTCCCCTCCCTATGAAATCCCTCCTTTCCTCATGTAACCCTTTCTCCCTTCCTCATCCACTAATTCCTTTAAGCCTCCTCCCCATCCCACCACTTCCCCTTCCTCCCCTTCTCTTCCTTCCCCCACCCAACCCTCTTCCATCTCAATCACCCCTTCTCTCCCCCCACGTAACCCCCTCCCTCCCTGAGCAACCTCCTCCCTCCCCTTAAAAATCTTTTCATGTTGTATTGATCTTCCTTCCCTGGCAAACTTCATCTTATTTTTGTTTCTATCTCCCCTCCCCTCATTTACACTCCCCTTCCGCACAGAGCCCCTTTCCCCCCTCACACCCTTCCTTTCACTCCCATAGGCCCACTTTACACGAACTTTTTTTTTTTGTCATGCAAGAAAATCGCCTCACAGGATCTTGTCAAAAAGGTATAGCTTCACATGAACTATTTTTTGCGGCGTGGGAGCTCTTCAGGAAGGCATGTCTACCCGTGAACCGTTCTTTGCATGCTCAGTTCCTTGTGTCAGCTCATGATTGAGGAAGTAAAGCAGACAGTGATATATGTGTACTTGATGAAAAAATTGTTGAAAAAATACAGTGCAAGTGGTGGAACCACACCATAAACAACACTATACTCGGTTCCACGGAGTCTGACGCACTGATTTTGTCAGCCAAGGACAGGTGGATCTGGTAACACCGCTCGACGTACTCGGGCTGTGATTGGTGGATTTCCGTTGTGTTTGAACGTGCTCAAATTGACTTTGTATTTCAACCAAGGCCTCATTGATTTGTAAGATACCGGATTATACAGATACAAATTAAAGCAATGATATCTTTAATGATAAATATGTGCCTTTTAAATTACTAGAGATAAACCTGAACGACAATGATAACAAAAAGTAAGTAAAGTCGCGATTGGACGCATGCGGACAAGTCAGCGACTGATTTAAATTCATTTTATTATGTTTGATTTCGTTTATTCCCTACGCGGTTTTATTATACCAGCATATTTCAACTATTATTTTCTCATGGAGTTTGCTTTTATCTTAGTTTCCTTTCTGCCATCATTAACAAAAATTCGGTTCATTCTATAATGATGTAAACCATTACTTTCCCGGCTCTTTGTCGAGGGGGCAGAGATACATGCTTGAGGATACATTGTGACCAGGGATTGGGTGGCCGTCTGTATGTCTGTCTCTTATGATACGAAAATGTTAGGGAAAATCAAACACCAAACTTATTCATGTAAGAAATAATTCTACTGAATCTGATTATGAATACAAACAAATGCAGATTTTTAAAGCTACTGTTACCTATGAAGGTAATGAAAATATGTGTGTACACTATGTGTATTAAGAATAGAATTGCATGTATTGGCCCCAGTGAGGTGTGTGTGTGTGTGTGTGTGTGTGTGTGTGTGTGTGTGTGTGTGTGTGTGTGTGTGTGTGTGTGCTTACACAAATCATAATTATTAGAAGCTAAGCTAAGCATATCTAGAGTCAGGTTGTATATTAGTAGATGAGGTAATGAAGGGCATAGTGCAGACTGTTGACTGTGACACTGTGTAGTAGTGGTGGGAAAAACATCCGTGCCTTCACTGGACCTCGGAACCACCTCGCTATGAACGTCTGAATTCCCGCCACAGTCGCTGACTTGTCCGCATGCGTCCAGTCACGACTTTACTTACTTTTTGTTATCATTGTCGTTCAGGTTTATCTCTAGTAATTTAAAAGGCACATATTTATCATTAAAGATATCATTGCTTTAATTTGTATCTGTATAATCTGGTATCTTACAAGTCAATGAGGCCTTGGTTGAAATACAAAGTCAATTTGAGCACGTTCAAACACAACGGAAATCCACCAATCACAGCCCGAGTACGTCGAGCAGTGTTACCAGATACACCTGTCATCGGCTGGCAAAATCAGTGCGTCAGACTCCGTGGAACCGAGCATAGGTTATCATTTAATATCCTAAGAGAATGGAAGAAACTGTGGTCAGATTATATATCTATGACTAATATCTATGAGTATATTTGGCGATCTTTCTGCCGTATCTGTCAGTCGATCAATCAATACTTATATCTATAGGCTATCTATAATCCTCTCTCTCTCTCTCTCTCTCTCTCCTTCTTCTTTACTTTCTCTTCCTCTTCCTCCTTCTTTTCCTTATCGACATATCATCATGATCATGTTCATCATCATCATTATTCTTCTGCTTTCATTTCTTCTCCTTGTCCATTTCGTTTTCCATTGCTATCTGCTCTTTTTCCTTCTAGGTAGGATGGTAAATATTTCCTGTTTGGTATCACTTAAGCATTTTGGCATGCTAGAGTTATACTATTGTATCGGGTAATATGGTTGGTATTTATGGCATTACTCGGGTAATTATACCATATCCCATCCTTATTACATTTTATGTTCTAATAATTTACTTTTTTTTTTGGAGGGTAGGATAGGTAAAATTATTCTATTCTGCATATTACAATTCATCTGTCTGGTATGGTATTAACATGAACATTAGTAATCAGGCATTTGCTCTTGCTTCTAGTATTCACACTTCATAATTCATCCATTAAAAACTGGCAAGAATATAATCATTGCATTAGTACCAAATAAGAGGATACTGAGAAGTAATGTGCAGAAGACCTTGCTAAGAATGAGGTACGGGCATAAGAAAATCACCAAATCCACTTAAAATATGCCCCTCAATCTTTCAACCAACACACGATTTCATTCAGGATAAGAGATAAATTTCAAACTAGATGGGTTGGAATAAAATCGGTTTTCATGTTAGATTAATAGGCTTGTTTTGCAAGTCTTCCTTGCCAGCTTGATTGCAGAAGTTGCACCATAATATTGTTTAAAACTATTATTTATGCAATATAAGTGGGTATTACATGTGCGAGTATATCTGTCTATCTGTCTATCTATCTAACTATCTGTTTATCTGTCTATCTATATGTATGTACTGTACGTATATATATATATATATATATATATATATATATATATATATATATATATATATATATATATATAAACATTTATATAAGTAAACTCTAAATTATCTGTTGTCGCAATATAGGCTCAAAGCAATATCCAGCGCTGCTGGCTTGGCTCTATTAAAGCAATGTCCGGCGAAAATATGCAGTATCCGGCACAAAAACGGGATGTAACCGCGGCTCTATGCAATATCTGGCGTTGAGGTGTATCAATCGGCTTGTAGCCGGTAGCCAACCGGCGCTGTATTACTGTATTACTGTCCTGTATCATTATATTATTGTATTTAATGTTTAAATTTGATCTTTACCTCATGGGAAAGTTTTTAGAGTAGAGGTTCGTGATGGATAGTAACATAACATCCAGCTCGACACTGAAGATTGAGCCGATGGAGGGTACTATGCAGTATCATGCATTTTGCTTTAACCGGCATAGGGCTTGGCTGAATCACACCAGACAATTGAGAGTTTACTATATATATATATATATATATATATATATATATATATATATATATATATATATATATATATATATATATATATATCCTATACATGAAACATCACTCCAGCGTGGTGCTTCGTATAATCAGGATAGAATAACGTTGCTGGCAGCATAGGAGGATTTGTACCAAATCTGTGAGATTTTCTTTCCATATTAAATCTTAACATACCGTTGTCATATTATCATACTTTGCATCAATGAAACACAAGACGATGCTGAGATCCAATATGCAGAATATATCATTGAGGAAGAAATGTTACGAAATCTCCCACGCCAGTTGGAATGCGACTCATATACTGAACTTCTTCATGCTGATAACATCGTGGTTTATAGTAGTATTGCTACTGCCTGACGATTTTATAAAAGTTGCACAGAGCATCTCATAATGTGGGAATGGTAAACAATTTCCATTACAAATAATTACCACTTTCAATACAATGTTACTCTTTCTGACGTCAGAAAGTTTTATTCAGATTAGGTGAGACCTCCTCGTTGTGTTGTCCATAATAACGCCAGACAGTTGTATCCACCATAGTAGACACTTCGTTATTTTACTTTTGCTACACCCGGACAATCATATTCAGTTCATGAGTGCACCCTCGTCGTGAAGTTTGTTTATCGGATCCTGGAAGGTGAGGAACTTAATTATGTGTGTGATTTTCCCCTGTCATTTATCGGAGACGGAATGGGTGTGTGACCCATTTCATTGGCCATGTTGTTAATTAGTTCTCCCATTACCATAATCTCTACATTGCTTTCAGGACCGTACCTCACCTCACCTCTAGTAGGGAAAAAGGCGTGGAATGACGATGAAGTTTGAAGTGGTTGGATTTGTGTTGTATTCGTTGACGAGCTGGAACAATACTGCAAAACGCAGACAGGCATACAAGTCACACACACACACAAACACACAAACACACACACACACACACACACACACACACACACACACACACACACACACACACTCACACACACACACACACACCAAGACATCAAGAGCGTATCCACGAATGTAAGAGGGGGTAAGTAAATATCCTCGGCCCAGAATATGAGTGGGACGGAGGGGGGTAACAAAAAAAGTAAGATTGACATGGGGATCTTCAGGAAAATGCTGGTAATATTTGGGTATACTTGTTAAAATGTATGCATTATTAACTCTCCCTAGTGGCTTCCGTGACATACTTCTAGCGCCTGGATTTAACTTGAATAGAATACTACATTTCTCTATAACCGTTACACTGTTACATTTTCCATATAATAAGCAGGGAGAAGTAGGAGAATTTCCAAGTAACTATCCTGTTTACAAAACGTCCACGCTTTTACAAACAGTACAGACTACAGCAGAATCTGAACCAGCTAAACCATCGCTGAGGTTCATTAAACTTAATAGTATGGAAAATCCCTGTAAGCCAAATGGAAAGTAAGCATATTTAGGGCACTGTTCAGGCAGGGATTACTAACAGGAGAAAAGGAATAATAAACTGGGTAAATGCGCTGTACTATTTCTTTTATGCAAAGTATGAGAATCAAAAGCTAGAAGCTTGGGAGATTTTGTCTTCCAAACATTTTTGAACAGATGAAAGTTAAAATCAAGATACGTTCATTTTGAGCTGTCTATAAACACCGTGTGTAAAGATTTTCATATCTTAAGAAGAATGTGAGACAGAGTAAGGAAGACATTTCCAGAGAGGAAAAGTTCTGAATACTCAGTGAAAAAGCAACTTTACAGTTTTCCGCAATAACATGTTGAAGCAGTGGATAATACGGTTGACACTATTCTCTATTTACTTTTTTCTCTTGTGTATGTGCGTCATTTTTGCTAATAAAGAATGAAGAAGGACCTTTATATAACATATGATATACATTACACATTTAAATATGTCATCAGAAAAAAAAAAAAAAAAAAAAAAAAAAGGGTGAGAGCCACCGGAACAATCGATCACCTGGGTTGAGGATACGTTTTTGATGCGATGTATATAAATGAATAAAATTTTTGATGCTGATAAAGTATTGCATTACAGAGCTGGACAAGAAATAAATGAGAGTATATTGATAGACATCTGTTATGTGCCCGTCATAATGAAACAGAGCGGCTGAGGAAAATCAGTGAAAGTAGAGATACTGATGGGGAAGGCTCCACCTCGTTTAAAAGAGAGGCTTTTTGTGAGGTCCCCAGACGTGGCAGCTGTATTCAACACTGGGGTAAGCTGTAAGGATGAGACGACGAACAAAAGCAGGTTTCTGTGTCCTCTGTTTCATCCTTGCCCTGCCTCAGTGTCTGGTACTGTTGGCACGACTAAGAGCAGCCCTGGAAACGACCATTGACGACTACCTGGAGAAAGAGAGCGCCCACATCAACTATGACTACTATGAGGATGTCCCCAAGGGCGTGGAAAAGGTCAACAAGAGAAAGGTGTCCGTTGTGTTATTGAAGGGGCTCAAGAGGGCAGTACAGAGATCGAATACAGGCGCAGATTCGAACTCCAAACTGGTACTGTTCTGGACCCCATGGTTTGGGAAGGCTTGGTGGGTGAGGGTGGGCAAAGGGGGTGTGGACTTAGAGGCATCCCATTGTCCAGAGAAGCGCTGTATCTTCACTCACGACAGGAGCAAATTGAATCAAGCTGCTGCAGTTTTGTTTCAGGTAAGACAGATGATAAAAATTGTTATTATTACTACTACTATTGTAATAATAATAATAATAATAATAATTAGAATTATTTTATTGTTGATGCTGTTGTTGATGGTAGCATCATCTTTATTACTGTTGTTATAATAATAAAAAAAAAAATAATAATAATAATAATAACTAAAATTATGAAATTGCTCAAGCAGTATTCAAAGAACTCCACTTTCTAGATGAAAATACTTTAGCTGTCATTGTAGACCTAATATCAAGGGACTTTTGTTATGCCTCACACTCTTCTACGGATTTTAACCTGTGACCTTGAGATCAAGGTCAGTCATTCATACTATGCAGATCATGTTCGCTCATGACCCACAACATTTCCTCAAAGTTTGGTCAAATTCGGCCAAATACTTTCCGATTTAGCATTTTCAAGAATGTGCTGGTAATTTTGATTTTTCTCAGTATATCAAAAATATTTGCTGGATCTCAGTATCAATACCCAGGAACACTAGAATGTGCTGATGACTGCATACTGGAACATTTGCAAAGTAATCGGTTCAGTAGTTTTTGCTGCGCAGGAGAGCAACAAGTGAAAAAATTACATAGAGGGCGCTAGTGTGGCACTAATGCTAGGGAAAACAGAAAAGTGTCAACAGAAGCCTGCAACCAAGATACATCACACCTGAAAGTTTCAAGCCTCTGTCTCGAATGGTCTTGGAATGCCAGCCTTCTAGATCTCCCCCCCTCCCTCCCCCCCAAAATATCTACACTATGAATAAGAACTCCAGAGCATTTGTAATTCTTGAAAATAATAATAATAATAATTATTATTATTATTATTATTATTATTTATTATTATTATTATTGTTATTATTATTATTATTATTATTATTTATTATTATTATTATTGTTATTATTATTATTATTATTGTTGTTGTTGTTGTTGTTGTTATTGTTATTATTATTATTATTATTATTATTATTATTATTATTATTATTGTGGTCGTTGTTGATATCATCATCATGATCATCATTATAATAATAATAATAATAATAATAATAATAATAGTAGTAGTAGTAGTAGTAGTAGCAGTAGTAGTTGTAATTATAATAATTATAATTATAATAATAAAAATAATAATAATAATATTAATCATAATAATAATTATTATTATTACAACTAGAGGGCCCCCCAAGGGAGGAATCACACCAGCCACGAGCCGATACATATGTAGCGCGGCTCGGAATGTTGCCTTGACCTCGAACTACTTTCACTAATTTTGAAACATTGGGATATTTTTTCATCCCTACTACACACCTGTAAAATTTTGTCACGATCTCTTGAGCGGTTGCGAAGTTACCATAATAACAGATACTCATACCTTGACCTACTTTCTCCAATTTCGAACTTACTAGAGATTTTCCTCCCTACTACATACCTGTAAAATTTTTTCATGATATCTTCAGTGGTTGCTAAGTTATCGTGCTAACAGACACAAAGATCATGACCTACTTTCAGTTTCGAACTCGTTAGAGATTTTCATCCCTATTACAGACCTAGAAAATTCTATGATGATATATTTGGCGGCTGCCAAGTTATCGTGCTAACAGACACACAGACAGTCAAACAAACTGAAAACAATATTCGTAGGAGATTTTCATCCCTACTAAACACCTGTAAAATTTTGTAATGATATCTTGAGCGGCTGCCAAGTTATCGTGGTAACAGACAGACAGACCTTGACCTACATTCATTTTCGAACGCATGATTGCTTTTTCCCCTGCTACATACCTGTACAATTTTGTGATTATATCTTCAGTGGTTGTGAAGTTATCATGCTAACACACACACACACACACACACACACACACACACACACAGAAATTGAAAACAATACCAGCTTTCCCTAACGGCTAGTAGTAACTACAGCCCCCTCGCTTAATGGGGGAATCACACTAGCCGCGAGCAGATACATATCTAGTGCGGCTCGGAATATGACCTTGACCTTGACCTACTTTCACCAATTTCAAAATCTTTATAGTTTTTTCCCCCCTCCACACACCTGTAAAGTTTTCTGATGATATCTTCAGCGGTTGCGAAGTTATCGTGCTGACAGTCACACAAATAGACAAACTGAAAACAGTACCAGCTTTGTTATCGTGGCTGGTAATAATAATAAGAAAAATGATATACTAGAGCCCCCCCTCCCAAGGGGGAAACACACCAGTCGTGAGCCGATACATCTCTAGCGCGGCTCGGAATATGACTTTGACCTTGACTTACTTTCACCAGTTCCGAATTCGTTGGAGATTTTCATCCCTACTACACACCTGTAAAATTTTTGTAACGATATCTTGAGCAATTGCGAAGTTATCGTAGTAAAAGACACACAGACCTTCATCTGCTTTCACCAATTTCGAACTCGTGATCGATTTTTTCCCCCCTACTACACACCAGTAAAGTTGTGCGATGACATCTTGAGCGGTTGCAAAGTTGCCGTGCTAACAGACACACACAGAGACAGACAGACAAACTGAAAACAATACCAGCTTCGCTATCGCGGGGGATAAATATTATTATTAGTATTATTATTTTACAGCAACAACAACAACAACAACAACAACTACTACTACTACTACTGCAACTACTGCAACTACTACTACTATTACTTTTCATTCTTTTCCACTAATCTACTGACAGAGATGCATCTAAAGGTCTCATATTCACCAACGACAGAAGCAAACTCTGCTGCTGTATTCTTGCAGGTGAAAATCAGTTCCTTGAATACAATGAAGATTTGTACATTCTAATCTTGCTCTAGCCAAACGGTATTTTTCAGCTTCTACATCTTTCTATACTTTCTCATGTATTATATTATTCATTTTTTTATTACTTATCATCCTCCTCCTCTTCTACTTTCTCCTCCTCCTCCTTGTTCTCCTCCTCCTCCTCCTCCTCCTCCTCCTCCAGCTCATCATCATCATCATCATCATCTTGTTCTCGTTCTTACTTTTCTCATACTTCTTCTTCCTTCCCATTTATTTTTTTTCTGCTCCGTCTTCTTCTCTCACTATTTATATATCTATATCTATCTCTTTATCTATATCTATCTATCTATCTATCTATCTATATATATATATATATACGTATTTTATATATACATATATATTTTATATATATCGGTATGTAATATATATATATATATATATATATATATATATATATATATATATATATATATATATATATATATACATATATATATATGTATGCATATATATAACTATATATATATTGTTACGGAACAGAGAAAGATAATGTACACTTTAAGTGAAAATGCTAAAAATCACTACTGTCCCGTAAAGTTCCAGGTTCAAAACAAAAGAGTTAGGTAAAATTACAAGTTAAAGTTTAATGCTTAAACTAACAACAAAACATTCAGGACTCATAAGGATAATGTAATGGCAAATAAACAGGTTAAATATATGGTTAACTGCAATAGCCTCTATTAACAAGAAATTAGCAAGAGTAAATTTATCTAAGTCAGCCCTGATAAAATGAGATACCAGGTAATACTCACTGAATGCCAGATAAATTATTACAGATACAAACTATTATCAAAAATGACTGACATAAAATCCAACTTTAATCAAAAACCTCACTAGGCCCAAGAACTAACCCTATGCTACACAGTACAAGAAAAAATGCAACAACACTTATACTCAAATCACACAGCTGCTAGATGGTTGGAGACTTCCTGAGAAATTCACAATAATAATAACTGTACAGGGGAGGACAGAGATGTGAACAAAATGAGGAGCAGATCTAAGTGGCAATGATGCAGAGACTGAGCTCATTATATAGGGGCAAGCAGAGCTTGATACAACTTGTAAGAAGGACGCGCAAATGAAGCCATGGGGACAAAGAGTTGACAATCCCGCTTTGAACAACATAGAGGACGACTTACTCTACTATAACGGTAGAAGGGGGTAACTGAGGCAGAAAACGCTCGTGATCAAACATGCAGCACACTGCGCGTTAAAATTACACAAAGGATGATGAAATCATAGGCTATGCAACACCTCCCCACAAAGAAAAAAGAAATTTACAAAGGAAATTTCTTATTACTCTAAAACAATCTGTATATGGCATTAAAGAACATGCAAAAGTCTTTCCTAGGGTTACAAAACATGAGATCTCCCTAGCACGTTCAGTCATAGGTACTTGCCAGTATCCCTTTAACAAATCAAACTTACTTATGTACCTAGCCTTTCCGATCTTGTCTATGCAATCTTCCACACGAGGGAGAGGGTAAGTGTCTGTTTTGGTTATCTGATTAACATGTCTGTTGTCAATGCAAAGCCGCTGTGACCCAACTGGCTTAGGGACTAAAGTGACAGGAGAACTCCACTCGCTCTGACATGGCTCAATCATCTTGTGGTCCAACAGGTAGCCAAGCTCCTTCTGGATGAGAGGAACTTTCACTGGGTTCACATGGTAAGGAGGCAATTTAATTGGCTTTGCGTCTCCAACATCGACATCATGCATCAACACAGTGGTTCTTCCTGGAGTGGCACGGAACACTTGCGGGTACTCCTGCAGTAATGCCGAAAACTCCTGCCTTTCCTCGGGAGGTAGATGAGAAAGCTTAGTCTGGAGATCATTCATGATATCAGGATTCTTCCCCAAACTATCACTCAGGCTCATGCTGCATGGGAGAACTTCACTTGTAGACTCGGGTGGAACAGCTACAGTGCAGACTGGATTATTTTCGTCCCGCCTGTGATATAAATTTAGCATGTTGATGTGACAAAGTTGCTTGCTCTTTCTACGATCTGGTGTGGCGATGACATAGTTGACATCACTGAGTTTCTTCTCCACGAAATAAGGGCCACTAAACTTGGCTGGAAGAGGTTGCCCATGAACTGGTAGCAGAATCAAAACCTGATCTCCTGGCTGAAAGTGGCGTAACCTGGACTTCTTATCATACCAAGTCTTCATCTTCTCCTGAGCAGCTCCTAAATTCTCTCTCGCCAGCTGTAAAGCAGTGGACAGCCTTTCTTTGAACTTCATCACATACTCCAGCAGGTTGACGTCATCTTCCTCCGACAGCCAGCATTCCTTGAGTAGCTTAAGGGGTCCTCTTACTTCATGGCCAAACAGTAGTTCAAAAGGTGAGAAGCCCAGTGATTCATTTGGAGATTCTCTTGCAGCAAACACAACGAATGGAAGACCTTTATCCCAGTCTTTCTGATGTTCGAAACAGTATTTCTTGAGCATCGATTTGAGTGTTTGATGATATCTCTCCAACGCTCCTTGGGTCTGGGGATGGTAAGCTGAAGACGTGATCTGGGTGATGCCCAACTCTTTCAGAGACTGCTTGAAAACGTTTGACACGAAATTACTTCCCCGGTCTGACTGTACCTCCTTGGGCAGACCAAACTTTGTGAAGAACCCTAGTATTTCCTTAACCACGTTCTTTGCTGAGATGTTTCTAAGTGGAATGGCTTCAGGATAACGAGTACCCATATCAATCATGGTCAACACATAAGAAAATCCTGAAGAAGTCTTAGGAAGAGGGCCCGCAATATCCACCAACACACGGGTGAAAGGCGCCTCAAAAGGAGGAATGGGAACTAGAGGTGCAACCTTTTCGGTGTGATTACACTTCCCCACAACTTGACAGGTGTGACAAGACTTACAATACCAGGAAACATCCCTGAAGATACCTGGCCAGTAGAAGTGTTTCAAAATGCGTGCCACAGTCTTCCTCACTCCAAGGTGTCCTGCCAAACTGGAATCATGAGCCACTCGAATGATATCCTGCCGACAAACACGAGGGATGACAAATTGATGTACAACCTCCCATTCACAGTCGGCTGATGCTGTTGGGGGTCTCCACTTCCTCATAAGTACTCCTGACTTTACATAATAACAAGTAGAAGCACCGGCTGACTCTTCTTCACTGTAAGCAGAGTTAGCTAGACCTTTCAACTCAGGGTCAGCAACCTGCAACTCAACCAACTCTTGACGAGACAAATTATCAACACTACGGGGTACTGACTCATCTGGTGAGTGGTCCAAATTAGCAAGAAAAGTGTCAGCTACGATAACATCATCATCATCATTATCCTCTAAATCACCAGTAACTTTAGACTTAGCCCTAGTGACAGCACATGCAGGGAACACATCAGGGACACCACAATCCTGGGACGCAGCCACTGGCTCACTAGACAACTGAGGAGCTGGACACACTTGACTTCCACCAATATCATTTCCAAGTAAGAAAGTTACACCTGACATTGGGAGTGTCTCAACCAACCCAACCATAACGGAACCATTAACAAAACCAGACTCTAAATTCACTCTGCACAGAAGGACAGAGAAATAATTATTCCCTACACCTTGTAAGATTACAGTTTCATCAGAGGAATTAACATTAGAGCCTAGAACACTGGTCAGCATAAGGGATTGGCAAGCACCTGTATCACGATATATTTTAACTGATTTCCTGTCATTACTGTCCAGAGGACTGACAAAACCATCAGACAGGAAAGTAGCACATGAACTCTTGAGAGTGTCACCCACGTTACTGCTCAAAAGAGGAGCTCCATCATGAGAATTTAAGTTACCCCTCAAAGCAGGTTCAGTTAACTCAGTTAAAGAATTCTGGGAACTCTCAAGAGTGGACACTAGACCAATTGACTGAATATTTAAAGACTCCTTTTTGTTCACATCACGCTGTCTCCTGAAACATTTCTCCGTAGTATGACCAAGCTTACTACAATAAGTACATTTACTTTTCTGAAATCTAGAGGTGAAGCTGGTATTTACTTCCTGAGAAACATCATCTTTATTCTCTTTCCTGTTACCTGTACTCTGAGTAGAGGCAACGTACTTACTCTCAGCTTTCCTTCTTTCTCTAGAATATCTCTTGTGAGTGAGAACATATTCATCAGCTAAAACTGCAGCATCAGACAAATTATCTATTCTTCTCTCATCAAGATATAGGCTTACATCTTTATAAATACACCTTTTGAAATCCTCCAGCAAAATCATCTGCTTAAATTTACCAAAATCAGAATCCACATTCTTAGAATTTAACCACTACTCTAACAGATCTTCTTTGATTTTTGCATACTCAACATGGGATTGCTTATCTTGCTTATAAGTTGTCCTAAATTTTACTCTATAGGCTTCAGGAACAAGCTCATAGCCTTAAGAATCAAGCTCTTAACTACATCATAATTATCAGATTGATCCTGAGGCAAAGATGCATAAGTTACTTGAGCTTTACCGGTGAGAACAGTTTGAAGGAGTACTGGCCAATACTTCTTGGGCCAACTAAAACCTGTAGCTACCCTCTCAAACAACTGAAAATACTTGGTTAAATCAGATTCATTAAAAGGAGGGACAAGTTTAACATTTTTAGCCACATCAAAATCATCAGAGCTAGATGATCCAGTTGCACCTTGTTTCATGCGATACTCATGGTCTGCCTGAATCCTGGCAAGTTCAATTTGTGCCTGAGCCTGTACCTGTGCCTCTTGAATACGAGCATTTGCCTCATTAACACGAGCCTCCGCCTCCTTAGCCTTAGCCTCCTGCAGGGCTAGCTGTAACTTAGCTAATTCAATCTGCGTTTGCTCATTTGGAGGAGTTACATTAAACAAGCTTTCATTAATCATGTCAACAATTTGATCTTTAGAATGATGAGAGCGAACAGCAATTCCCAATTGTTGAGCAACAAGCTTAAGTTCATTCTTTGTTCTGTTTTCTACATCACACACTGTTTGCACATTTGACAAAAAATCTTTGGCTTCATCAAATGTAGTAATAGTAGACATAATTAATAAGTAACAGTCATAAAATATCAAGCAATATCCTTATGATAATATCCTGAATATCCTGATAAGAGGTAGCCAAATTTATGTTACGGAACAGAGAAAGATAATGTACACTTTAAGTGAGAATGCTAAAAATCACTACTGTCCCG